>NW_012140524.1:12317282-12340959 GCF_000956105.1 Propithecus coquereli | reverse complement strand
TAGGAACACTCATACACTGCTGGTGGGACTGCAAACTAGTGCAACCTCTGTGGAAAGCAATATGGAGATACCTTAATGAGATACAAGTAGAACTACCATTTGACCCAGCAATCCCATTACTGGGCATCTACCCAAAAGAACAAAAGTTGCTCTATGAAAAAAACACCTGCACTCGAATGTTCATAGCAGCACAATTCACAATTCCAAAGATGTGAAAACAACACAAATGTCCATCAATACCTGAGTGGATTAATAAACTGTGGCATATGTATACCATGGAGTACTATTCAGCTTTAAGAAACAATGGTGATATAGCACCTCTTGTATTCCCCTGGAAAGCGCTGGAACACATTCTACTAAGTGAGGTATCCCAAGAATGGAAAAACAAGTACCACATGTACTCACGATCAAATTGATATTAACTGATCAACACTTAAGTGCACATATAAGAATAACGTTTATTGGTTGTTGGGCAGGGGGAGTGGGGAGGGGGAGGAGGGGACGGGCATATGCACAAACAATGAGTGCGATGCACACCTCCCGGGGGATGGACACGCTTGAAGCTCGGACTTGGCGGGGAGAGGGGACAAGGGCAACGTACGTAACCTAAACATCTGTACCCCCATAATATGCTGAAATAAAAAAAAAAGAATAACTGATGTTTAGCAGTGGTTAGGATTACCCACTTGCTAATAAATAAAATTGACAAAAAAAATCAAAAAAAAGAGCAAGAACAAAGAACCTGAGGCCTTGTAATAAACTTGAAGTGTTCAAAGTATAGCAAGAGGGTCTAATGTAGCTGAAGAGTAAGGAATAGGGCAACAGTAACAGGAGATGAGATTAGAAAGATAAAAAGAAATGTTGGTGGATAAAGTGCTTTAGAGGATAGGACAGATTATTTAGGGCCCCGTAGGTCATTGGAAAGATTCTATGTTACTATAAGGCACATAGGAAGGCACAGAGTGGCAGCATGATCTAATTTTCATTTTGAAAGGATTTCTTTAGTTACTATGTTGAGAAGAAGCTCTTAAGCAGACTGGAGTAGAAGTAGAAAGATGTTATCAGGAGGCTCTTGCAATGACTAAGGCTAGATATGATGGTGGAGACCACTGGGGGTGTAGAATGCAATGAGAAGTGGTGTCTTAGTCAATTCAGGCTGATAGAATAGCATAGACTTGGTGACTTAAACAAAAGACATTTATTTCTCACATTTCCAGAGGCTGGGGAGTCTGAGATGAGGGTGCCAGCATGGTTGGGTTAGGTGAGGGCCCTCTTCTGGTTTGCAGATAGCCATCTTCTTGCTGTTCCTCACATGGAGAGAGAGAGGGAGAGGGAGATCTCATTTCTCTTCATACAAGGGCACCAATCTTATCATGAGGGCTTTATCCTCATGACCTAATTACTTCCCAAAGGCCCCATGGACAAATACCATCACATTGGAAATTAGGATTTCAACACATAAATCTAGGAGGGACAAAACATTCAGCCCATAATAGGGTAAGATTTTAATAGTAGAACAAAAAGAAATTTGCTAATCGATGTGAAGGTCAGCTGTAAGAGAAAGAATGAATCAATACATTTTGTTAAAATGAAATTGAAAATTTATAACCACTGCATCACAGACCAAATGTCAGTCATTTTTGTTTATCATAGAATTTCCCTTTGCCTCCCCAAAGTTTATTTTTCAGCTGGCTTCCTGGAAATGCTATCTTTGAGAATATACTTCCACTCCCCTCATAGCATATGCTATTCACTTGAGAATAAAGAATAGCTCACCATCATGGCCACCTGAGAACTGTGTCTACCTTCCTAGAAATCAGTTAATGACATTAATTTTGAAATAACAAAAAGAAAATGATGCTTTATTAATATAGTGCTAATAATTTTAAAAGGGCTGAGAAGTACCCATTGGTATAGGGGAAAAATGGATATGCTTTTTATGATAAAAATAATGTCTTTAAGTAAAGAAGAAAAGTTGTTTTAATTCCATATACCTATAAACACAATTAGTCCTTTGATTAACCATTTTTCCCTTTTCCTTCTGCTTTTTTTTTTTTTTTAGATGTTCTTGGCAGCCCTGTCACTCTGCTATATTGCCAAGGCACAAGGTGGAGTCATTATGAAAAGTTCCATCACTCAGATAGAAAGGAGATTTGACATATCCTCTTCTCTTGCTGGTTTAATTGATGCAGGCTTTGAAATCGGTAATTTAATTTCTTTTTCTATTTTAATAACCAGACTTGCAGAGGTTAAAAAAAATCAAAACTGTTCATACATACTTTACACCACTGGTTCTCAACTGGGGTAAATTTGTCTCTTGGGGGCAATTTGGTAATATCTGAAGACATTTTTGCTTATCATAACTGGACAGAGGATGGAAGGCGATGATACAGGTATCTAGAGTTGGAAGCCAGGAATGCTACTAAACATTCTACAATGCACAGGACTGACCCAACAGCAAAGAATTATCCAGCCCTAAATGTTGATAGTGAGGATATTGAAAAACCCTGAACTGACATAAAATCATTGCTTGCAAACTAACAGTTTGTGAGGCTTTACCTCCCCTCTCTGGAGATGCCCTAGTGTGAAGAAAAGGTTAAGGGAGGACTACGATTCTTATGATTTGAGGAGGGAGGAACCACTTTGGAGCAACCTACATCAGATTTCTATTGTTTTAACTGGATACAGGATTTGGGAATAAAAGTCTTCTTTGCATTTTTAGAACATTAAAGATATTGTTTTGTTGTGTCCATTTTAATTTGGGTTTCCTCAAAAATAGTGAGGTTTATATAATTATTGAAAATTATTTTTCTTATTTTATGAATTGGTAGCTCATTGCCTCTGCATATTTTTTCTTTTACTTTCCACTTTTTAATTATTTGAGGGACCCCAAAATTATGTCTATTGTATAGATTGCAAATTTTTTCTATAAGTTTGCTGTTTACCTTTTAATTTTATTTATAATATTCTTCACTAATAAGTATTTTCTTTTATTTATTTATTTATTTATTTTTAATTTCGGCATATTATGGGGGTACAGATGTTTAGGTTACGTATGTTGCCCTTGCCCCCCCAACTAATAAGTATTTTAAAAAGTAATTGTTTTAAAGGAAGACCTCTTTATCTTTTCCTTATGAATTCCCAATTTTTGTGATTCAAAACATATTACACTGTACATGTCCTTCACTCTACCACCTCTCAGACATCTAGAATTTTAGAATTAGAATGTTATTAGTTTTAAATTTTAATTCACTATATTTCTCTTTTTATTAAGAAATTGAGTCTCAATATTTTTGTGAAATTTTGCAACTGTTTAAAGCAATTATTTGAACATCATTATAAATTTGACTAATTTCTTTGCTTACCTATGTTTCTTGAATCCTGTCACTTCAAGTCTCATCTTTATTTTTCCTGTGGTATATCTTCAAGTATAGTCAGCTCTCTATCCGTGGGTTCCATATTTGTGAATTCAACCACCGCAGATGGAAAATATTAAAAAAAATCTAAAAATAAAAAATGGCAATACAACAATAAAAATAATACAAATAAAAATGATACAGTATAACAACTGAAATTTACATAGCATTTACATTGTATTAGGTATTATATGTAATCTAGAGATGATTTAAAATATACAAGAGGCTGTGTGTAGGTTATATGCAAATACTGCACCATTTTATCATATATAAGGGGCTTGAGCATCTGCAGATCTTGGTATCTGCTGGGCAGCCTGGAACCAATCTCCCATGGACACTGAGGGATGGCTGTAGTTATTTTTTCAAGAAAGAATTGAACACATGGCATATTTCCTAAGCCCTTGTTTGTTGGAAAATTTACTATAATATTCAAGTGATAATTTGGGCATGGAATTCAAAATTGAAAATCTTTTTTTTCAGAACATTAAAACATTTATCTGCTGTTTTATAACATTCAATGTTGTGTATAAGAAATTATTATAAGTATGATTCTCATGCAGTAATATACATCTCCTCTTTATCTCTGAATCTCAGAAAATTTACCAGTTTATGTCTAAAACTGTCTTTTTTTACATTACTTCTGCTGGAGAGATGTAGCAACTATCATGGGAATGTATTTTCTGTTTCTTATTTGTTTCCTCCTCTATTTTTAATTTTTTCCTTCTGAAACATACATGAGATGAATATTAAATTTTCTGGGTATTTTTCCCTTTAAACTTTTTTCTTCTTAATTTCTACCTTTTTCCTTTATGTTTCATCAATCTTCTCAGATGCCATGTTCCATCTTATCATATCAAGTTCTAATTTGTACATTTTTCTATAATATTTTAAATTTACAACAAGGCTTTATTGTTCTCTTATTATTTTTAGTCTGCCAGTTTGGGTTTTATGGATGCATCATGCTATTGTATCTCTAAAGATACTAACTGGATTTTTAAAAAATTTTCTACTACTTTTAGTTTAATCCTTATTTGTTTCTTGTGTTACTTTATTTGCTGGTTCATTTGGTACTTTTCATGCTATTTTTTTCCATCATTGTTCAGTAATTCCTCATTGCTGTCTGTCATTGTTATACATGAGGCTCTAGATGGATCGAAATTGGTCGTGACTCCCTCCACTTGGAATGCTCTTCTTTCTCTTTTTAATCTAAATAATGTATGCTCAACATTAAATCTCAAGTGGCCTCTCCTCTAGGAAACTTTCCTGAAGCCCCTAATGAATTTAAGTTCCCCCTTTCTGTGGTCTAATAGCACCTCTATCTATCGATTTCTGTCACTAGTATGTAAATTTCTTAAGGACAGGTACCGTGTTTTTTTTTTTTTAATTTCCATTATGTACCTACTATGATATTCGACTTTTCCATGAGTGGCTTAATGCAGGCGAGTTCTCTTTCTCAATTAGATTATTGGTCTTTGAGGGAAGGTACTATGTCTTAGGCTCTACTTACATTCATTGTGGAGCTTTCGAATCTACTAGACACAAAATTGGACTAAGCCATGATATTCATGTTAGGTACATAATAGAAATTTTTTAAAATGGTAGGAATAAATTAATAAATGCATGTATGAGTGACTACCTTTCCCTCCGATCGGGAAGATCTTTCTCCATTTTTCTCCATTCCCATATAATCCAGGCAACTCCAAATTTTTCAGTAATTTTTGCTTCACTAACATTGTCAAATAATTCAAGTGCTTTCTTTTGTATATGAAATCTATTTATTATTATTATTATACAACTTTTCAGTGAGTGGCTTAATGCAGGTGAGTTCTCATTCTCAGGTGGATTATTGGTCTTTGAGGGAAGGTATTATGTTTTAGGCTCTATTTACATTCACTGAGGGGCTGTCGAATCTACTAGACACAAAATTGGACTAAGTCATATCAACATAATTTTATACTCCTTCCTTTTAGGAAATTTGTTGGTCATTGTATTTGTAAGTTACTTTGGATCCAAACTACACAGACCAAAGATGATTGGAATTGGTTGTTTAACTATGGGAATTGGAGGTATTTTGATTGCTCTACCACATTTCTTCATGGGACGGTAAGTATTAAATAGCTCTGTGTCATTAATTATCATTAGCTTGTAAATTAGTAGTGGAATTTCATTTTTTTTTCTTTTAAATAGGCAGTTACTTTTTGAGAAGAAAACCCACTATGTGTAGAAATGGAGTATATTTTCTACATAATAATTTATTGCTTTATTCATCATGGTTTTCACAGACTTTGAAATAAGAATAACACTAGAAAAGGTGTACAGTTTCATATGGAATAAATATTCTCTTTATGACTTTTTAGTATAACATAATATACTTCATGTCTTTGCCTATAAGATTTTGATTATACTCAATAAGATTTCACCACTTAACGCGTTGGCATAGGTTTTCCCACCACCATTTCGCTGAGGATGTTCTTCCTAATGTCACAGTGTATTTATGATTAGAGTCAGATGATAATGAGAGAAAACTTAAAATAGCCGTCACTTATGTAAGACAGAAGCTTATTTTTCACATAAAAGTTAATGTAGCCAGCCCAAGGATTATACGATACTGCTTTTTGTCATCGTATTGCTCTGCCTTGCATGGCCTTGACATCATGGTCCAAATTATGGCAATGTATTTCCAGGTAACAGGAGGGAAGGAGAGAAGAAGAGAAGAAGAACAAGAAGAAACAAAGAGTGCACACAGACTGAGGCTTAAAAAAACATTTTCAGAAGCATAATACTACTACTGACTTCACATTGACCAGAAGTTAGTTACATTTTGCACATAAACAAAAAGATATTTAAAAAATAGACTTTATTCCAGGTTCCATGTTCCCAGATAAAAATCTCAACTTCAATTACTATGGAAGGAGAGAATAAGGGATATTGAAGGACAATGAGCATTTCCTGCCAGAGACACCAGTTACTTACTTATTGCCAAATCCGGCAATCATGCCTTTTGGTTGCAATATTAATTCTATTTTTTTCCCTTACATTTGACCCTTATAAGAACTTTTCTTATTTGTGGTACTGCTCCTTCTTATTTTCATCATATTACACTCTCTGGATTCATTTCCTATCTTTGTGTCCTCTTCTTCATGTCCATATTTTGCTTTTGCTTCTGATACTATAATGTGTGTGTCCCTAAGTTCCCTCTTTAATCTTATTAATTTCTTATCTTCATGATTTATATGGAGAATATGCCATAAATGCAACTATCACAACTTCATCTTTCATTGCTTCACTCATTTGAGGGCCACAGTCTAGGCCTGCAGTTCTCTAAATCTGTGGTCCCCAAACCCTGATACTGGTCCATGGCCCATTAGGAACCAGACCACATGGCAGGAGGTGAGTGGCGGGTGAGTGAGCTAAGCTTCATCTGTATTTACAGCTGCTCCTCATCGCTTGCATCACCGTCTGAGCTCTGCCTCCCTTCAGATCAGTGGCAGCATTAGATTCTCATAGGACTGTGAACCCTACTGTAAACTGCACATGCAAAGGATCTAGGTTGCACAGTCCTTACGAGAATCTAATGCCTGATGATTTGAGGTGGAGCTGAGGCATTGATGCTAGCTAGCATTGGGGAGTGGCTGCAAAACCATTCCCCCTCCCCAGTCTGTGGAAAAACTGTCTTCCATGAAACTGGTCCCTGGTGCCAAAAAGTTTGGAGACCATTGCTCTAATCGTGCCATAATATGTCATACCTTTGTACCTGCTGTTTCTACAGCCTTGAATACTTTTCTTCCTTCGTCTACTTATTAAACTCCTATCCATCTTCAAGATTCATTTTACATATTACTCTCATTGTGAAGTCTTCTCTGATCTAGCCCCCTCACCTCCAAGCAAAGCTAATCATCTCTTTTTCCTTTGTGACAACTCAGTACCCTATATGTTAAACTTATTATATCTTTTATCATATATGTTTATCTTAGGGAGTGTGAAATTCCCTAGGTACAACAACAGTGTTTTATTTCTAGCTTTTTGAAACTGAGCATAATGCCTGGCATATAGTAGGCTGCCTTTGAAGCTCACAGGGTATCTCAGTATTTTTGGATATCAGTATTTGTCCCTATTCTAGCTCCATCTCCCAGGATTACAGCAAGGTGATGATGCACCTTGCCAGGAGAGTATTGAATGATCTTTCTTAGTAGACATTCCCATTTCACTTTTTCCCATCACATCTAAAATACAGGCTGGGAAATTAACGAAGAGGATTCTGGATTTGGAGAAGAGAGTGGTGCAGATAAAAGGGAAAACCTCTCTGTATTTCCGGGAAAAGTGAAAATATTCAGTAGCTAAGCAAAATGTTAAATCCAGTGATGTTCTTATAGTTACAGGTATTCTAGAGAAACTTACACTGATCCATCAGAAAATTCAACATCAAGCTTAGCAACTTGTTTAAGTAATCAAACTTTATCATTCAATAGAACCTCGCCTGAGATAGTGGGAAAAGGTAAGAATTAATAGAGACAATAAAAGTATTCTAAAATTTATAAATTTAATTGCATCTATAAAAATTATTGTGATATTCATTAGCAAAATGGATTTAAAAGCTAATAGAATAAATATTTGATCCTTACATACAGACAAAATCATAGTTTTAATATATACAGTGGACCCTTAAACAACACAAGTTTGAACTGCACAAGTCCACTTACATGTAGATTTTTTTCAACTAAACACGAATTAAAAAATACAGTATTCACAGTATACAAAACCTGTGTATGCTGAGGATCTACTTTTCCTATACACGAGTTCCACATAGCCAGCTTCAGAACTTGAGTTTGTTTGAATTTGGGTATACACAGGTGGTTCTGGAAAAAATTCCCAGTGTATACTTAGGAATAACTGTGTTTTATATAAAGAGCTTTTAGGAGTAGATAAGAAAAGAGAGTGATTTCAATCGAAAATTGTCAAATAGCATACGCATTTAAAATAGAAAAGCAGAATGTGACATAAATACGCAAATAATGTAAAATTTGCTCTTTGTGAAAAATGTGAATTATTATACCAACTGAAAATTTTTTTACCTATTATAACACAAATCATAAATTCTAATTACAAATTATAACAATAAAAATTTTCTATCTATTAAATTAAAAAAGATTAAAATAAAAAATTAGGTGGAGGAAAAAAGATATTACATTTTATATATTTCAGGGAGTGCGTAAATTTTCAACTCTTTCTGGAGACTAATTTTCAATATATATTAAAGAACAAAAACATATCTACTTAACTCAATAATTCTACTTTTATTGATTATTTTAAGGAAACAATCAGGAATATGCACAAAGACTTATTTACAAGTATAACCATGACGTTCCTGTTTAACAAAATAAAAAATTAGAAATATTTTGCAATTTAAAATTAAGAGATTGATTAAATGAATTATGAAGCTGCTATTCAACATACTACTATAGAGTCATTAAAATTTTGATATAAATGAAATCTTAACATGGGGAAATTTTCATAATATAGTGTTAACTGTATAAGCAGGTTATAATATGAACTGGATATTTATTAATAAGTATATAATATACATAATAAAGATTATACATATTTTTGTGCACTAAAAATGTGGAAGGCATTTAACAACACTTGAAGTGATCCGTGTAGTGTGATTACAGATAATTTTTACTTGTTTGGTTTTGATGTGTGCTTCTCTGTATTTTCAAACTTTGCCAAATGAATATGAATCAATTGTAATTAAAAAAAACAAAAAAATTAAATGGAACAATTAAGGGTTTAAAGTAGTTGAATTTCTAATAAGAACTAAAATTAATGTTTAAAATAAAACACTCTCTTGTCTGTACAGGTTGTGGAAAGGAAACTGGGTCATACATGTGGGTATATGTCTTATTGGGTAATATGCTTCGTGGAATAGGGGAAACTCCCATAGGACCATTGGGGATGTCTTACATTGATGATTTTGCCAAGGAAGGACGTTCTTCTGTCTATATAGGTAATATACAGAAAATATTGCATTGTATCATTACTTTCCCTGGGTCTACTCTTGAAATAATAGTGTTACTAAACTCATTCTTTTACTTAACGGAAAAATTATTTGGAGAAGTGTATTGTGTAATATTACTATAAAAAAAATGTTGAATAAGACTCATGTATTCTTGGCATCTGATAAAAATTGTCCTGTAATATTTTCAGGTTTTTTGGGTGGAATAGGAATGATTGGTCCAATCCTTGGCTTTATAATGGGATCTCTGTTTGCTAAACTCTACGTGGACATTGGATACGTAGATTTGAGTAAGTACAATCAGAACAAGTTACCATGGTAGCGTCTTTCAAGTAGAGGGCACCATTCTTCCAAATAACTGAAGTAACTCTTTCAATAGTCTTTTGCTTACTATTTTTCAAATGTTACAAGTAGGAAATAAATGAATTAGTAATAAGGATAAACAATAAAATTCAGCTCCTATTTATATCATGTTTTTACAACTAAGTAGCAAATGAGAGAATTTTTAACAAACTTAATTTAGATTACTTAATCCAAAGTAATCAAACTTAAAATGCCCGTCTCCCGTAACTGACTTCTCAGTCAGGTAAATTTCATTTTTCAGTTGATGTGGTTTGAATGTGGAAGTGCAGAACTTATACTTTACTAATGCCTCCTTGTGGCTGCTGCACTGACTTATGGCTACAGTGGTTTGAGAGACTCCACTGTGCTGGGACTCCAAGTGGTTATGGTCATTTTTCCTGGTCCTTGTAGAGGGCTTGGCATATGGTGACATTCAGTAAGTTCTTGTTGCACAAATGAATAAAAGAGAGGACACATAAATGACATCATGACCTTCCTCCTCATCTCAGAGCATGCTTTCTTTCTTAATTCATAGAAGAAATTATTAAAACTGTCTCAACTTCAGGCTTTCCTTCCTACAAATATTCCTGTACCATATCCATCTTTCTTTTTCCCAGCTCAGTGGAAAAGGTATTCATCTTCAGTCAATGTTAATAGATACACCTGGGGTTTGGACTCCCTTTTCCTGCCTCTTCCAAGATCTAGTACCATCAATCCTTGTTTGATCCATCCTGCATCTTCAACCTCTGTATATCCACCCTTCTCTTTCTCATAAGCAAACACACTGAAGTTTCTCTTATCTTTTTACATATGTATAATTTTTTATATCCCCAGACAAATTTCTGGCTGGCTTTCTGTTTTTTCTATTTCTCTTAAGAGCCAAGCACCTAGAAGAAAATCAACTAAATTAGATGTCTCACCTTCTCACATCCCATCCATTTCTCAATCCACTATAATCTGGCTTCTACCACTGATGAAACACAATCAATTTCTGTCTAAATTTACTAATCCTAATGAATACTTTTCTCTAATTTGTTTTAATTAGTATTTCTAGTACCTATTTGTATTTTTCCTTCTTACATGTCTTATAAGCACTTAAAGGACAATGTGTCAAAATCTGGGCTCATCATCTTACCCACACTTTATTCCCTATATTCCCTTTCTTGATGAATATCTTTACCTTAATTCAATTATTGACTAAATTATCGTATAACCTTTCACCTGAACTCTCTGCCTCCAGTCTTATCCATTCTTACTCATATTGCTTCCAGAATAATCTGTCTAAGTAAATCTGATTCATGTTATCCCTTGTTTGTGGATGTTTCGATGGCTTCACATTGCACTTGTGGATGAGAGCCAAACTCCTTAGAATGGCGTGCATGAATCTACAATCTTTTTCACATTTTTTACTATTGACCTCTCTACTTCTTTCCTTCTCTTCTCTAATATATACCTTATGTACTAGCCACACCACACTAATTGCAGGTCTCTCAATATGCCCTGTAATCTCACACTTCTGTACATTTTCTTACACTTGGAAATATTTTTCTCCCTTTTTCATTTGCATTGTTCCTAAAGTTTATTCCAAAATGTGGTTCCTGTTCAGAGAAGCCTTATCGCACCATTTCCCACTGGTGTTTTCCACCAAATTTTTTCCTATTAATCACCAAGAGCATGCCTTTGTAGTAGACTTTATCATGAGCCATAAATATTAGAGTACTTAACCTGCCTTCTCTTCTAGAATATCACAGAATGGTATCTATCTTAACATATAATAAGTAATTAGTGTTTGTGAATATTCAAATATGACTTTTTATCTCACCAGGACATCAATAGATCACTCCAAAGAGATCAAAGGATTCATTTCCATAATGAAGTAGACATTATAGTAAGCCAACAGTAGCCATGAATTTTAAATTTTTTGCTAACATAAAATTAAAGCAAGTACCTGATGAAATGTTTTGTATCTTTTATTTTAGACATGTGACTTAGAGTAGGTACACATTATGTACATTATTTCTACTCGTTCATCTCCAATTTCATCACTGTTTTATCACTAAGAGTGCAAAAATAAGTGGTAAATATCTTTAGGGTAATAGTTTTGTAACTTCTCTACTCTATTCAGAAATAATTGTTCACAGTATCGTATAATTCATGATTCAGTTTCTACCACTGAATGTTCAGACTTTATTACATCTTCTCTAATTCAGTGATGAGTATGAAGTGAACTTATTATAAAGTATAATAAGTTATACTCCATTTCCTAGAGGAGCCAAAAAGATAACATAAATGAGTAAAGAATGTCAGGTACAGGAAACTAGGATGTGATAGTTAGACTGGGAAGAATTGGTGATGGCGAACTGCTCTCTCCATGTACCCTAAAGCACATGTGCTCCTTAGAACTGGCCTATTCTTTTCATGCAGAAATTTGGGCCAAGCATTGGCAAGCCCTTCTGACTGGTTTTCAAGAAAATCCAGAAACCAATATTTTTATGTAGAATTTTCCAATTTTTACGATGTGTGTGAGCCAAGGAAAACACTTTGCCAGACCATATCTGGCTAGGTTATGACCTTTAGTTCCTATATGTAGACCAGTGAAAGAACAGAAAAAAATGTCATCGAAATTACATTTCTGACAGGTGATAAATGAATATTCAGCATGTAGACAGAGTCACTAATTTAACCACTCATTTCCTGAAGTCTGTCTTGTGTTGTTGACTATAAAACAGTATGATTATGTAAATCAATTTTAAACCCAGATCTGTGCATAGTTAAAAATAATTTATTTCTATATCATTTTAAATCAAGTCAATGTTTTCTCATGTTAATGAGTTTTCTCATAGGTGAAAGAGTAATGGCACTGTTAAATCATACTTCAAACTTTCATGGTATGTGTATGTGTATGTATGTTTCTGTGTGCATATACTTTTTTATTTCTTATCATTTTTATTTTATTGTGGTAAGAACAATTAACATGAGATCTAACCTCTTGACAGTTTTTAAAAGTACAATTTACCTTGGAACAGCACAGGTTTGAACTATGCATGGCTACTTATACACAGATTTTTTTAAATGAATATATTAGAAAAATTTGGGGAGATTTGTGACAATTTGAAACAACTTGCAAACGACATATTGAAATATAGAAAAAAATAAGAAAAAGCTAGGTATTCCATGAATGCATAAAATATATTAAATATGTAGATACTAGTCTACTTTATCATTTACTACCCTAAAATATATGCAAATCTATTATAAAAAGTTAAAATTTATCAAAATTTATGTACAACAATACTTACAGATCTACATGACGCCATTGGCAATCGAGAGAAATGCAAACTAACATAAAGATGCACTATTATAGACAAAATAATTCTAGACTTCTTTTGGAGCCCAAAACCATGCCAAATCGCCAAAACAATCTTAAGCAAAAAGCACAAATCTCGATGTATCACATTACTAGACTTCAAGGTATACTACAAGGCTATAGTAAACAAAACAACACGGTATTGGCACAAAAAAAGAGACATAGACCAATGGAACAGACCAGAAAGCCAAGATATTAAACCATCTACCTACAACCAATTGATCTTCAACAAAGCAGACAAAAATATACACTGGGGAAAAGAAGCCCTATTCAATAAATAGTACTGGGAAAATTGGATAGCTACATACAGAAGAATTACACAGGACCCCTATCTCTCACCACTCACAAAAATTAATTCGAGATGGATAAAAGACTTAAACGTAAGGCAGGAAACTATAAAAATTCTAGATGAAAATGCAGGAAAAATTCTTCTAGAGATTGGCCTAGGCAAAGAATTTATGAGTAAGACCCCAAAAGCAATTACAGCAGCAAGAGAAATAAATAAATAGGACTTGATTAAATTAAAAGGCTTCTACGCAGCTAAGGAAATAATCAACAGTAAATAGATAACCTACACAATGGGATAAGATATTTGCAAAGTATACATCTGATAAAGGGCTAATATCCAGAATCTACAAAGAACTCAAACACGTCAGCAAGAAATAAAAATTAACCCTATTAAAAAGTGGGCAAAAGACTCGAACAGAAGTTTTTCAAAAGAAGATAGACAAATGGCCAAAAAAATATATATATACGAAAAATGCTCAACATCACTAATCATCAGGGAAATGCAAATTAAAACCATAATAAGATATCATCTTATCCCTGTCAGAATGGCTTTTATTAAAAAGTCAAAAAACAACAGATGCTGGCATGGACGCAGAGGGAAAGGAACACTTACATACTGTTTGTGAGACTGAAAACTAGTACAACCTCTATGGAAAACAGTATGGAGATTCCTCAAAAAAAACTAAAAGTAGACCTACCACTTGATCCAGCAATCCCACTACTGGGTATCCGCCCAAAGGAAAAGAATTCATTTTATCAAAAAGACACCTGCACTCATATGTTTATTACAGCACAATTCACAATTGCAAAGATATGGGATTGATCTAAGTGCCCATCAACTCATGAGTGGATTTACAAAATGTGATTTATGTATACCATAGAGTATTAGTCAGCCATAAAAAGAAATGAATTAATGTCTTTTGCAGCAATTTGGATGGAACTGGAGACCATTATCCTAAGTTAAGTATCACAAGAATGGAAAAAAAAAAAAATACCACATGTACTCTCTAATAAGTTGGAACTAACCAGTGGGCACACAATGACACAGAAGGAAGTAAAGTCACTGGAAATCAAGAAAAGGGAGGGGGAAAGGGGCAAAAACCTACCTAACTGGTACAATAAACACTATTTGGGTTATGGGCACACTAATAGCCCTGACTCAAGCATTATAAAAGCTATCCATGTAACAAAAACGTTTGTACCCCTTAATAGTTTGACATAAAAAATTTTAAAAGATGTATTATTAAATAATAACTGCATAAACTTAACTATTGTACATACTATACTGCTATGATAATTTTGTAGCCACCTCCTATTGCTATTGTGGGGAACTCAAGTGTTTAGTGTATCTTCTTAAAATACCATATGACACTAATCATCTTCATATGAGCAGTTTATTTCTCTAGTAAATTATGAATAGCAAAAAAGTGACCTCTCGTGGTTCCCCCATACTTTTCGTCCTTTTTAGTGAAGTACTGTAAACCTTAAATAACAACATGGGAGTCATATGAACTACCACTAGAGATGCTGGAAATGATCCTAAGAAGGATAAAAAAGTCATGATTTTCATAAGAAAAGTATTTCTTGAAATGTACTGTAGATTGAGGTCTGCAGCTGCCCACTATTTCAATATAAATGAATCCAGCCTTAAGATCATTGTAAAAAAAATAAAAATAAAGAAGGAAATTTGTGAAATTATCACTGCAGCTATGCAAGTGCTACAAAAGTCTTGCACTTTTAGTAAAATACCTTTTTATCTCATATTGAAAATGCAGCTTTTATGTGAGTATGTTTGTCTAGGATTGCTACGAGAAAGATGTATCTATAGACTCTAATATGATCTGAGAAAAAGTGAAGTTCTTATATGACAACCTAAAACAAAAGGAAGGTGAAGGATCTAAAGCTGGAGAATTTAATGCCAGCAAAGGATGGTTTGATAAGCTTAGAAAGAGGTATGGCTTTAAAAAATGTCAAGATAACAGAAGCAGCTTCTGCTAACCAAGAGGCAGCAGACAAGTTCCCAGATGCCATAAGAAAATCATTGAGTAGAAAGGACATCTGCCTGAGAAAGTTTTTAATGTGGACAAGTGCCCTATTCTGGAAAAATGCTGCAAAGGACATTTATAAATATGGAAGAGAAGTGAGCACCAAGATTCAAGATGGGAAAGGATAGGCTAGCTCTATTGTTCTGTACACATACCATTGGGTTTATGATCAGGACTGTTCTTACCTATAAAGGTGCTAATCCCTGAGCCTTGAAGGAAAAAGATAAACACCAGATGCTAGTCTTTTGATTGTACCAGAAGGCCTGAACAATGAGAAACCTTTTTCTGCATTAGTTCCATAGATATCTTGTTCCTGAGGCCAGGAAGTATCCTTACTGTATGGGACTGTCTTTTAAAGTTCTTTTTATATTGGAAAATGCCGCTGGCCACCCAGAATGCCATGAGTTCAACATCAAGGGCACTGAAGTGTTCTACTTGCCCCCAAACACAACATCTCTAATGCAGCCTCTACATCAGGGGATCCTAAGGACCTTTAGTACTGATCACACATGATACTACTGAAAGGATTGTCAATGCTATGGAAGAGAACACCGATAGCAAGAATATCATAAAAGTCTAGAAGGATTACACCTTTGAAGATGTCACCATTGTTATTTAAAAAGCCATGAAAGCCATTAAGCCAAAACCAATAAATTCTGCTGGAGAATACTGTGTCCAGAAGTTGTGCATGATTTCACAGAATTCACAATAGAGACAATCCAGGAAGTTATGAAAGAGATTGTACATATGGCACCAAAAAACCCACATTGTTCAAAGGTGAACTGTAGTATGGCCCAATAGTATGGGTAGTATGGAAATTTTCCATTGTTAAGTTTTTCAATCCATAAATGTGGAATGGGTTTCCAATCGATTGTGGCTTCTTTAATTTCTTTCATCATTGTTTTGAAGTTTTCAGTGTATAAGTCTTTCACCTCCTTAGTTAAATTTATTCTGAAGTATTTTATTCTTTTGATTTTATTTTAAATGGACTTGTTTTCCTAATTTCTTTTCAGATAGTTCTTGGTTAGTATATAAAAATTCAACTGGTTTCTTATGATGATTTTGTGTCCTGCAACTTTACTGAATTTTTTTTTATTTCAGCATATTATGGGGGTACAGATGTTTAGGTTACGTATGTTGCCTTTGCCCCCCACCCCCCAAGTCCGAGCTTCAAGTGTGTCCATCCCCCGGATGATGCGCATCGCACTCTTTGTGTATGCATATACCCATCCCCTCCTCCCCGCTCCCCGCTGCCTGACATCCAATAAATGTTATTCTTATATGTGCAATTATGTGTTGATTAGTTAATACCAATTTGATGGTAAGTACATGTGGTTTACTGAATTTTTTAATTCAGTTCTAACAGGTTTTTTTGTGTCTTTGAAGTCTTTAAGGTTTTCTATAAAGTCATGTTATCTGCACATAGAGACAATTTTACTTCCTTTCCAGTTTGGATGCCTTTATTTCTTTATTCTTGCTTAATTTCTGTGACATAGACTTGCAGGACTGTGTTGAATAGAAGTGGTGAGAATAAGCATCCTTGCTTGGTTCCTGAAAGCTTTCAGTTTTTCACCCTTGAATTTAATGTTAGCTGTGAGCTTTTCACATATGGCCTTCATTATATTGAGGCAATTTCCCTAGCTCATTAAGAGTTTTTATCATGAAAGACTGTTAAAATTTATCAATCCTTTTTATACATCTACTGATATGATAATGTGGTTTTTGTCCTTTATTTTGTTAATGTGGTGTTTTACACTGATTTTCAAATGTTGACTCTTACGTTTCAGGTATAAATCCCACTTGGTTATGGTGTAATGTAATATTCTTTTAATATGCTGATAAATTTGGTTTGCTAGTATTTTGCTGAGGACTCTTGCATCTATATTTATCATGAATATTGGCTTGTAGCTTTCTTTTCTCTTGGTATCCTTGTCTGGCTTTGGCATCAGGGTAATGCTGGCCTCATAAAATAAGTCTGAAGTTGTTCCTTCATCTTCAATTCTTGGAAAAAGTTTGAGAAAGGTTGATATTAGTTTTTTCTTTAAACGTTTATCAACACTCACCAGTAAAGCCATCTGGTCCTGGGCTTTTTATTGCTGGGAGGTTTTTGATTTTACATTGACCTATTTGTAGGCCTGTTTAGACTTTCTATTTCTTTATGATTTATTCATAGTAGGTTTTATTTCTCTGGAAATTTATTCATTCCTTCTCAGTTATCCAATCTTTTGATGTATAATTGCTCATAATAGTATCTTACAATTCTTTTTATCTCTGTGGAATCAGTTGTACTGTTTTATCATTCATTTCTTATTTTATTTTTTTGAGTTTTCTCTCTTTTTTCTTTCAGGGTGCAGGACCTGTGGTATTAAGGCCACAATGTGGCCTTCTAGATTCTTAAATGTAGCCTTTGACTTTTTGACTGAATCCAAAGACTGCACTTAAGGATCTAGCAGGCCACATGTGGACTTAAGGCCCTGGGTTCCTCACCCCTGGTAAGGTTTGTCAACTTTTTTATCTTTTCCAAAAAACCCAATTCTTAGTTGTGTTAATTTTTTCTATTGCTTTTCTATTCTCTATTTCATTTATTTCTACTCTAATCTTTATTATTAATATTTCTTTTCCTTTGCTAACTTTAGGTTTAGTTTATTTCTCTTTTTATAGTTTGTTGAGGTATAAAGTTTGGTTGTTTATTTGACATTATTCTTTTTTTATTGTTATAATTATATAAATTTTGTTAGTGTTTATTGAGAATAAACTATATGCCAGATGCTGTTAGTGACCATCAATTGGAGAAAATAATCTCTACTTGTAGGCTACAGGAATAAAATTTACCCTACCAATGTAGGCATTTGTCACTATAAACTTCCCTTTTAATACTGCTCTTGCTGCATCCCATGCTTTGTTATGTTGTAGTTTCAATCTTGCTTGTCTCAAAATATTTTCTAATTTTCCTTTCAATTTCTTTGACTAGTCAGTTGTTTAAAAGCGTGTTAATATTCACATATTTGTAAATTTTCCAGTTTTTCTTCTGCTATTGATTTCTAGTTTCATTCCATTGTGGTTGGAAAAGATAATTGGTATGATTTTAATATTAAATTTGAAAGGACTTGTTTTGTGGCCTAACATGTGGTCTATCTTAGAAAATGTTCCATATCTGCTTGAGAAGATTTTATATCCTGCTGTTGTTGAATAAAGGGCTTTCTACATGTTAGGTCCATTTGGTCTATAGTGTTGTTCATGTCTTCTGTTTCCTCATTGATAGTCTCTTTGGTTGTTCTATTTATAACTCAAAGTTGTGTATTAAGGTCTCCTACTAGTATATTTAGCCTATTATGGAGGGCTGACTGTAGTATACCATTTTATATAAGGGACTTGAGCATTCATGGATTTTGGGATCCCTGGGGGGGGGGGTTCCTGAAACCAACACCCCGAAATACCAAGTGATGACTGTATTGTATTCCCCTCTATTTCTCCCTTCAATTTTGTCAATATTTGCATATATATAATATTTTCGTGCTTCAATGTTGGGCACATATATGTTTATAATTGTTGTGTCTTCCTGCTGAATTAACATTTTTATCATTTTATATGTCCTTTTTTGCTTCTTGAGACAGTTTTTTACTTAAAGTTTATTTTGTCTAATATATTTATACTCACCCCTGTTTTCTTTTGGTTATCATTTACGTTGAATATCTTTTATCCAACCCTTCATTTTCAGCCTATGTGTGTCCTTAGATCTAAAATGAGTCTTATAGACAGCACGTAACTGTATTCTGTTTTATCCATTCAGCTACTGTATGTATTTTGGTTAGACAGTTTAATACATTTACATTTAGAGTAATTATTGATAGGGAAGGATTAACTGTTGCCATTTTGTTAATTGTCTGTTTTCTTTTTATCCTACAGTACCTTCATCCCTCTTTTCCTCTCTTGCTGTCTTCCTTTGTGATTTGTTGATTTTTTATATTGAGATTCTTTGACTCTTTTTTCCTTTTTTAACTTCTATAGTGCAGCCCCCAGGGTCTGGCATATACCTGGCCCCAAACAGGCAAGATAAAAACCAGTTCCTTGAGTAAAACTCAGAAAATATAAAATCTTTCCCTACCCATACAGAAGCTGAGAGCTCAGGTTTTTTGTTTTGTTTTGTTGCCTGCCAACTCTGCACTAAGTTGGAGGGGGAGCAGGAGCTGTGTTGAATGACCACATACAAGTTCAAATTGCCACAGTTGTTCTCTGTAGCCTCCAGAGCTCTAGCACATTCTGGGTCCTGTCAGCACTTTAAGATAGGTGAGATAGAAGCATGTCCCTTGGGTAGCACCTGTAAAAGTTGCAATTTTGGATGTGCAGTCCAACTCCTTCCCTTCCCAGGGATAAGCTGGGATAAGCTGAGAATTGTTTTTTTTTTTTTTTTTCCTTTCATCCACTCACTCTGTGTTGAGCTAGGTAGAAGAGCTGTGGCAAGTATCCACACACTAGTCCAAACTGCTAGTTCTTCCCAATTGTATGACACTCTACTGAGTAGGGGATTATGGCAAGAGGGTGTCTCCAATTTTCTTACTGGTTTCAATGTGTCTGGTTTTTCACTTGCCTGAAGTACAGGAGCCTCTCAACTAGTTTCTGGATTACTCACAAGTGGAATAAATCTGTGTATTGCTATTTCATCAGTGTGTTTGTGGGGGTGGAAATAGTCCAGTGCTTCCCATTCTGCAATCTTGCTAATATCTCATGTATGCTTTCTTATTATGATTGTTTATTTTATATCTACTAAAATAGCTCATTTATACTTGAGATAAAGCATTTACGTATTATCTTATGCATCCTTTAAAAGAAAATGTATTCAAAATAAAATGGTTAAATTATCCCTGACATTAAGAGTTCATCTCTTCTGGGTTACTTTTAAACTCAAATTTTCATTGTGTGTATTTTTTTTCATGCTGTATAGAGAGCTGGAGATACAGGTTTCTAGTTGTGAAATGGAGTCCCTTTATTGACTCTGAGGATTTCTTGAAAACTACTTTAGTTTAAACCAAAGGCTAAAAACACCTGTTCTTTATGAGCCAAAGAATGTATATTCTTTTCAATATTATGTAAACTATGAGGGTTAAAAGGATTGTAATATTTTATTCATTAATTTATTCAACAAATGGTGTTTTCTTGACTTCATCGGATGGTACCATAGACATTTTCAGACAACAATGAAGATTTGTATTCCTTTCATAGATAGTTCTTAAATGGTCTGCAGGCTTAAATGTCCAATGATGGCAGTTGTCCAATCATGTAATCAGAAAAGCCACCAAGTTCACACAAGCTCAGGCACATGACAAAAATGCCGTGATGGATTCCTAGACAATAGCAATTGCAAGATGTCATTAAATGTTAGACTTATCCTGGATTCAGAGATGAAAAAATATGAAAAGAAAAAATAATGTACTAGAATTGATGAAATATAGTTTACTTTCTTCAGCTATGGAGGACAGCAATCATTATCATTATTTCCTCAAAATTACTGTTTTCAAAATGATTGTTGATTGGCTTCTTCTAATTATTTATTCTAGGCACTATCAGAATAACTCCTAAGGACTCTCGTTGGGTTGGTGCTTGGTGGCTTAGTTTCCTTGTGTCTGGACTATTTTCCGTTATTGCTTCCATACCATTCTTTTTCTTGCCCAAAAATCCTTATGCACAACAGAAAGAAAGGAGAATTTTAACATCTTCACATGTGCTCAAAACAAATGAAGAAAGGAATAAAACTGCTAGTTTGCTCAACCATAAAAGCAATATTGCTGATAATGTGACTGGTAAGTATTTCACATTGATAGTCAACTTTAAATTCTTAATTTTAATGAAAAGAAAGAATGGGTACTCTAAAATATTAATAATAAATATTACCCAAACTGTCTGGAGTTAGCTTTCTTTTGCAGTAAATTTAGCTGAATTATTTCTCTAAAACTCCTGCTAAAATTAGTAAATATTTCCTGAGAACATAACAAACTGAAGAGGATAAGGTTTGTGCTCTTTAGCAGGGAGAAACCAACTAAAGGCTAAAAACATCTATTCTTTATAAGCCAAAGAATTTATATTCACTTCAATATTATATAGTGTAAACTATGTGAGTTAAAAATATTGTAATATTTCATTCATTCCTTTATTCAACAAATGACACTAGCCACCATACTTTGTCCTGGTGATAGGACATGGCCTCTGTTTTTCGAGAATTTACAACCTAGCAGGTGGTACTGAGAAGTATATAGACAATGGCAGTAAAGTGTCTTAAGTACTATGGTAAGATTAAACTTAACAATTTTCAGGTGGAGAGAGAATAAGAAGTAGGATGTCAGGAGAGGTTTCTCTCTAGGTAAACTTTAATTATAGCTTACTTTAATTAAAGTTTACCTAATAAATAATAAATTAAGATTATTTTTCTTGGTAATTTAAAAATATATATCTATACTTATATATATACACATATACATATGTAATATGTCTTACCTAAATATTCAATAATGAAATGGAACAGTAGTAATTAAGATAATTGGAGGCAGTAATGTGAATTAGGATCCTTCGCCATTTATTTGATAGTGCCTTCTTTTTCTAATATAAGCCCTAGGGGCTAATGAAGAACCATTGAGAAGCAATAACCAGGAGAATGATCTAGTAGCAAATAGAGCAAGACAATTGAAACAGTGGGGTGTCCCTCCCATTTAATTTTTATTTGTATATATTCATGGAATATAAGTGCAATTTTGCTGCATTGTTATATTGCATTATGGTGAAGTCAGGGCCTTCAGTGCATACACTGAAACAACACACATTGAACCCACCAAACAACCATCCATTATCCAGACCTCTCCTACACCGATCCCTTGAATATCCATTGTCCATCATTCCATACTCTGCCTCCAGGTGTACACACTATTAACTTCCACTTATATGTGAGAACTTGCAGTGTTTGTCTTTCTGTGTCTGAGTTGTTTCACTTAAGATAATGGCTTCTAGTTCCATTCGTGTTGGTACAAAAAATATGATTGCATTTTTTATAGCTGAATACTATTCCATTGTGCATATTACCACATTTTCTTTATCCGATCATCTGCTGATGGACACTTACGTTGACTCCATATTTTCGCTATTGTCATAGTGCTGCAATAAACATTTGAGTACAGCTATCTTTTTTATACATTGATTTCTTTTCCTTTGAGTACATACCCAGCACTGGCATTGCCGCATTATGTGGTAGTTCTATTTTAAGTTCTTTGAGAAATCTCCCACTAATTTACAATCCCACCAACAGTGTATGAGTTCCCTATTTTCCACATCCTCACCAGCATATGTTATTTTCAGTTTTTTTTTAATAATAACCATTTTGATTGGTGTAAGGTGATATCACATTTTGGTTTTAATTTGCATTTCTCTGATTATTAGTAATGCTGAACATTTTTTCATTTACTTCTTGGCCACTAAGAAGTCTTCTTTTGAAAAATGTCTACTCATGTCCTTAGCCCACTTTTTAATGGGACTAATTGTGGGTTTTGTTGTTGTTGTGTTGTTTGAGTTCCTCATAAATTCAGGATATTAGTGTCCTGTCAGATATACAGTTTGCAAGTATTTGTTCCCCTTCTTCATGTTGTCTGTTTACTTTGTTATTTCTTTAGCTGTGCAGAAGCTGTGTAGTTTAATAAAGTCCCATGTGTTTATTTTTGTTTCCGTTGCATGTGATTTTTTATCTTAGTCAAGAAATATTTGCCTAGTCCAATGTCCAAAAGAGTTTTCCTCTAGTATTTTTATAGTTTACATCTTACATACAAGTCTTTAATCCATATTGAGTTGATTTTTGTATATGGTGAGAGATAGCGGTCCAGTTTTGTTCTCCTGCATAGAGGAAAATGGGCAATCCAATTTTCCTAGCATCATTTATTGAAAAGTGTGCCCTGGCCGGGCACAGTGGCTCACACCTGTAATCCTAGCACTCTGGGAGGCTGAGACGGGTGGATCATTTGAGCTCAGGAATTCGAGACCAGCCTGAGCAAGAGCGAGACCTTGTCTCTACTAAGAATAGAAAGAAATTAGTTGGACAATTAAAAATATATAGAAAAAATTAGCCGGGCATGGTGGTGCATACCTGTAGTTCCAGCTACTCAGGAGGCTGAGGCAGAAGGATCACTTGAGCCCAGGAGTTTGAGGTTGCTGTGAGCTAGGCTGATGCCAC
>NW_012140524.1:12310046-12317232 GCF_000956105.1 Propithecus coquereli | reverse complement strand
GTGTCCTTTCCCCAGTGTATGTTCTGGTTGACTCTGTCGAAGATCAGTTGGCTATTACTATGCGGTTTTATTTCTGGGTTCTCTATTCTCTTGCATGCATTTATGTGTCTGTTTTTATACCAGTGCCATGCCGATTTGGTTACTATAGCCTTATAGTATAATTTAAAGTCAGACAATGTGATGCCTCTAGCTTGTTTGTTTTGCTCAAGATTGCTTCGGCTATTCAGGTTTTTTGATTCCAAATAAACTTTAGAATTTTTTTTCTAATTCTGTGAAAAAATTACACTGGCATTTTGATATGGATTGCATTGAATCTGTAAGTTTCTTTACGCAGTATGGTCATTTTAATGATATTAATTTTTTCTGATCCACGAGCATGGGATATTTTTTCATTTGTTTGTGTCATCTGCAATTTTTTCCACCAATGTTTTGTAGTTTTCCTTGTAGAGATCTATCACCTCCTTGGTTAAATACATTCCTAGGCATTTTATTTTATTTTATTTTGCAACTGTTATAAATGAGATTGCCCTCTTGATTTTAGTCTTAGCTAGATTATTATTAGCATGTCGAAATGCTACTGTCTTTTGTACATTGATTTTATATCCTGAAATTTTCTGAATTTGTTTATCAAATCTAAGTGTTTTTTGGTGGTGTCTTTAGGGTTTTCTATATATAAGTTCATGTCATCAGTGAACAGAGACAAATTGACCTCCTTTTTCTCAATTTGGATTCCTTTTTTACTGTGTCTTGCCTGATTGCTCTGGCAAGGATTTCAAGTACTATGTTGAATAAGAGTGGGCACCCTTATCTTGTTCCAGTTCTTAGGGGGAATGCTTGCAACTTTTCCCCATTGAATATGATGTTGGCTGTGGGTTCGTTGTATGTAGCCTTTATTATTTTGAGGTATGTTCCTTAAATGCCTAGTTTGATGAGGATTTTTATCATTAAGAGATGCTGAATTTTATCAAATGCTTTTTCTGTGTCTATTGAGATGATCATATGGTTTTTATCCTTAATTCTATTTATGTGAGATATCACATTTATTGATTTGCATATGTTCAACCATCTTTACATCCTTGGTATAAAACGCACTTGATCATGGTGTATCATATTTTTGGTATGCTTTTGGATTTCATTTCCTAGTATTTTTTGAGGATTTTTCTGTCTATATTAACCAGGGATATTGGTCTTTAGTTTTCCTTTTTTGTTCTGTCCTTATCTAGTTTTGGTATCAGGGTAATACTGACCTCATAGAATGAGCTGGGAAGAATTCCCTCCTACTCAATTTTCTGGAACAGTTTCAGGAGGATTGATATTAGTTCTTCTTTATATGTTTAGTAGAATTTGGTTGTGAACCCATCTGGTCCTGGAATTTTTTTTTGTTGGGAGACTTTTTTAGTACTTATTCAATCTTTCTACTTATTATATGTCTGTTCAGGAGCTCTATTTCTTCCTGGTTCAATTTCAGGAGGACTTATGTTTCCAGAAATTCATCCATTTCCTCTAGTTTGTGAGCACATAGTTGTTTATAATAGTCTCTGATGATCTTTTATATTTCTATGGTATCAGTTGTAATGTTCTCCTTTTTCATTTTGAAACAGTGAGGTGTTGACAGCAAGCAGTTTCAGATTGGAAAGAAATGATGAAATAGTAAAAGCCAAAGCAATGTAACCCCTAAACCCTTGGCAAATTTTTCAAGTTTTCATTGGCATAAGATTAAAAAATCTCAGGTGTACCCAAGTTCTTCTTTCATCAGTTCTTTCACTTGTCCATTTTATTATGTTCTACTCTCCATCATACTAACCCAAGAGCAATCATGGGTTAGAGTCCTTTTTATTGGCTCATGAGGGAGAATTGTTAAATTTAATCTACATTGGTAGCTTGAAGTTGTCCATAACAGGATAATTAATCACCATTTATTACCATGAAAATTGGGAAATAATACAAAGCAGGGTTTGTTTCCCCAAGAGTTGGTTAAACATTTACCAACACACCACTGGGTTAAAAGTTTCTGAAATTTAACATGCATACTAAAAACAGCATACCAAGAAATTTTTGTTTTGTATCTGCTATGCTTCTACTCTATAAAAATTAGTGGATTGTCTAAACTTATAAGGGCCAGGGTTGACTGTGAGCCCCAAAAGAATAGAGAGGATAATGAAGGTGCAAAAATAGGACAATTGTAAACATTACCTATATTATCAACTGTGTTTGTAGAGAGGTGACCTGGATAGTAAAGAGAACCTTAGTTACGTGCTTATTAGGAATGGATAAAATAACTAAGAATATACAGTCGGAAGAAAAAATATTGTAGGCATAGGATGCTGTACTACCTGTACAACAGTTGCAATAACTGTCATATTGTCACTCGAGACATGACATCATTATGTCCTCCTGTCTCTCCTTCTTACATCTTAAAACAGGTGATGTATAATATTATACTACCAGATTTACTGATGCAGTATTTTATGGTAGAAAAGCTGTATATCAGTAAACAAGAGGTCTGAGACCTCATAGTAAATTGATATTTAACAATTTTGAACCTAAATATTCTTATTTCTGTGAGTATTGGATTATGCTATTTTTCTTGAATTTATGTTTAATAATTCTATTATTACTATAATAATTGTACTATTAAGTGCTAATAAATAAGGGACATCACATGTCTTACTCAATTTTGTTTCCTGAACACTTAGCATGTTTCCTGATACCCAGTTAAAAACCAAATATTTGTTGAACAAATGAATAAGTGATTTAATATGTATACAATAGTATGGTAAAGAGCCACATAAGCAACTATTAAGTGTACAAAACATGTTACAAAACAGCATTTATGTGTGATCCTATTTGGGGGTAAAATGAACTAAACAAATAAATATTAAGGTATATATGTAAAATATTGAAAGAATACATTAAACAACTGTTAAAAGTGGGATTGCAGGGTGCTCAATTTCTGTGTTATGTATTTTTATAATTTTAACATATTTATAAGATTCAGATATTGATATATATTTAAATTGCATTGTAAAATTTTATTCATTTTTATAATTTTATAGGTTTTTTCCAGTCTTTGAAAAGCATCCTCACCAATCCCCTATATGTTATATTCCTGGTTTTGACATTGTTACAGATAAGCAGCTTTGTTGGTTCTTTTACTTACGTCTTCAAATATGTAGAGCAACAGTATGGTCATTCAGCCTCTCAGTCTAACTTTTTGTTAGGTAAGACATATTTTTACTTAATTGCTTGATAAATGAAATACTACTCATAATTGTGTTCCAAGTGATCTTGTATTGTGAAGGCAATTTCATACTTTAGTATAATTTCCTTTTATTCTTTCTCAAACTTTATCAAATTTGCCAATCTTGGGATAGCATCATTGTTCTGCATTTGAAGTTGCATGTGAATGAGTTCCTAAAGAAAAAGTTGCATGTGAATGAAACATTTAGACATGGTATATGCATGATTGGATCTTATACTTTAGTGCTGAGATTCTCAGACAAATCCTTTTATAATATAATTATTATAATCTTGTAATTCATGAACTTTGAAATCAAGACTCAGCTACTTACAAAAAATACGATGTCTATGTTTCCAAAAGGAGAGTCAATTTAAATAAATCATAAGAATATGCATAATTCAAAACAAATATCATATTTTAGAAAGTATATTTTGCTATAAAATTTATTTTCAATTGCATATTGAGACCTGCTTATTAAGGGAAAGTCTTCTTAGATCATTCTTCCCACAACACCAATATTGTAGAAACATGATAGAAATTCAATAAGTATTTGATGAATTAAACAATTTATCAAGTAGTATGCAGCTAGGTCATAAGTAAACAAGAAAATAATAATTAGAAAATGAATGTACTGAAGTATTGGGCCAGCCTTTGTCTGGAAATACTGTGTGTGTGTACTGTGTGTATGATATCCTTGTTGAACTTAAGATAAAAGTTTAAATTCTAAATATTAGTTTTGACTCTTAATAACTTAGTCTGAATTTTCTTAAGAAAAGTTTTCACATTTAATAACTCTTATAGGACAATGAAATGGAAAATTTATAAGAGCAATCAACCATTTTTAATTCTGTATATAGATCTGTTTATCATGTCAGGGTACATGTGTGTTTTGGTGAATAATGAAGAGATATTAATTCAAGTATTCAATTCTAAAGCCCTGGGAAAATTTGGAGTGTATTGTTGAGGTTTGGAACTCTATTCTGAGAGATGTAAAGGATTTTAGATGATAGGATCAAAGTATCATAGACAGAAATATGGTATCTTGTTGCTGTTTTCTAGGGGGAAAAAATTGCCTCGTAGACATCTGTTGGGACACACAAATACTCTCAGTCACTGCCTTTTGCTATTGAGGAAACCAAATCCTCATCATTAGCGGGAAGAAATTATTTTTGTCCCTCTCATATAGTACACTGGTCCCATATGTCCATCCTGGCTTGTCACCCTTCTATTTAAGAAGTAATAAGATTGGATGAATTTGGTTGATATATGCTGTGTTTCATATATAAAGCCATGTCTCAAAACTACATGTACATAATTACAACCTTTTTCTCTTCTTTTATTTCTAGGAACCATAACCATACCTGCTATTGGAGGTGGAATGTTTGCAGGAGGATATATCATTAGAAAATTCAAATTTACCTTAGTTGGAATTGCCAAATTTTCATTTTTTACTTCTGCCATGTCTTTTCTCTTTTACATGTTATATTTTGCTACAATCTGTGAAAGCAAATCAGTTGCAGGCCTAACCTTGACCTATGATGGGTTTGTATATATCACTATATCAATTACAATCAATTGTAATATGTTAACCAGACAGTTAAAAGACTCCGTCTAAGTAAAATAGGGCAGAAAACAACTTTAACTAAACTTTCTTTTAATCGAGAGAAATTTCAATTTACAAATTTGTAAAATGTCCATTTCTTAAAGACCTCAAAAAATTTTTCTTTTATTTCTTTCCTAAATAAAAGTAACATAGGTTGTAAGAATAGTAACTATCACTTGTGGGGTACTTACAATGAGTGGTGGATACTTTTCTCCCCATTTTATGATGGGAAAGTAGGATTAGAGAAATACACAGATAATAATGCTAGCAACATTAAGATTCTGACTCAAATTTGGTGTTTTTGACTGTGAAACTCAGGCTTAACCACTACCATCTTGAATGGGTCATAAGAGTAACATAAATAACATTCTCCAAAAGTGACTGAACAACTTTATCTACAGTTCATTTTGATGTTTACCAACTATCTTTATAAAAGAACATTTTTGTATTGAATTCACCTTTTCTGCAAACTATTATTTTTTCTGATATTGTCCTCATTGGAAGTAGCATTAAGAAATAGTCTACATATAATTGCATATTAGGCCATGGAGAATCTACTTTTCCATTATTATCATGTATTGTAAAGTATTTTCAGTACTACAGTCTCTACCCTAAATCAAGAGCAGGATTTCTACGCAGACATCTAATCATCTCCTGAATATAGCCAACAATTTAAGCTTAGGAAGGTTCATATTAAAGCCACAAACAAAGATCCTCAGATCACAGGTCAATATCCATGCTCTTTAGTGCCACTTTCTGTTAGTGACAAGCTTTCAAACTCTGGATCTTATGAGATATCGATTTTAACTTATCAAATGTTCCCACATTTCCTTATCATCTTATTCTGGGAGAACTGGCAGGCTTATCTTGAATTATTTCCCCACATGCTCCTAATCCTGAACTGTTGTTGATCTTTCCCATATACCATCACCTACTCTAGCAAATCAAAACACATTGTACCCAGAACATTGACTTTTAGAGGTTAAAAAAAAAAAAACGAAAACCTTAGAGATCATGCAGTCCAACCTTCTTATATCCCTTCATTTATTATATGAGACCTGGAGAAATTGTAACTTGTTTGCAGTCATATAATGATTCCAGACTGATCCTATATCATGCCATTAGTTCCTAAGGCTTCCTGATTGTCTGGGCAGGCTTTAGCCTAAGTCCAGTTTCCGGAAAACAAATGTAGTAACTGTACTGTCTATTCAAAAGATAGAAGCCCTTTTCAATAGACAGTTCTATGGGATTTTTTTATTTAATAAAATTTTATTGCATGCCTCCTTAAAGGTGAATATTTATAGAATACATCAGTTCCATCATGAAACTTGTAATTTAATGATAGCAAATAACATCATCAATATTTTCAACATTTATGAAATTCTAGTCACTGGGATAAATTTTTAAAGTATGGACTTTCAGAGGTCTCAGAATGTGCTCTGAGTATTTCTTGGGGTCCCTAAGACTTTATTATGGGTCCACAAATTCTAAACTATTTTTAGAATAATGCTAAGACATTATTTGCCTTTTTTATTCTCATTATCTCATGAAGGTATAGCAATATTTTCTAAGGCTATAAGATATGTGATGATGCCCTCAATCTAATGGCTCATGATATGTGTGATTATGTATTTTTGTATTAAAAATTTCTTAGTATTAATTTCTAATAGAGTATATATCAATAGATATAACTCACTTAAACAGAAAACCTTTGGAACCCTCAATACTTTTTTAAGTGTTTGAAGAACTCCTGAAAACAAAATGTTTGAGAACTGATAAAATTTTTTTCCATAAAGTCTCTATGAGGTTGATGTTATTATTTATGAGTTACAAATGGCAAAACTGATTTCAGAAAGAGTAGTTGCATTGCTAAGATGTAGTAGAACTAATATAAACACAGTAGTGACTGATTACAAGTCTGGACTGGGTCATTGTCTTAGTCCATTTGGGCTGCTATAACAAAATACCATAGACTGGATAGCTTATAAATACAGAGAACTTTATTTCTCACAATTCTGGAGGCTGGAACATCTAAGACCAAGGTATTGGCAGATTTGGTGTCTGGTGAGGGCCCATTTCCTAGTTCACAGATGGTGTCTTCTTGCTGTGTCCTGATATGGTGGAAGGGCCAAGAGGTCATTAACCCATCCATGAGGCTCCAATCTCATGACCTGAACACCTCTCTTAATATCACCACACTGGAGGTTGGACTTCAACCTATGAATTTTGGGGAACACAAACATTCAGACCATAGCATTTATTAACCATTCTGGTTAACCACTCCCAGGTGTATGTCCTCAGGCAGAATAAGGTGTTAGAAGTTTTTTAATGAAATTATTAAT
>NW_012140524.1:12289461-12306961 GCF_000956105.1 Propithecus coquereli | reverse complement strand
CAATGTTGTGGAATAATTTCTGCAGGATAGGCACCAGTTCTTCTTTGTAGGTGTGGTAAAATTCGGGTGTGAAACCATCTGGTCTGGGACTTTTCTTTTTTGAAATGTTTTTTATTGCTGTTTCAATTTCAGTCCTTGATATTGATCTGTTCAGGGATTTTGTTTCTTCCTGGTTGAGCCTAGGGAGGCTGTGTGTTTCTAAAAATTTGTCCATTTCCTTCATATTTTCCAGTTTGTGTGCATAAAGGTTTTTGTAATATTCATAAATTATATCTTGAATCTCCACGGCATCGGTTGTAACTTCTCCTTTTTTGCTCCTGATGGAGCTTATTAGGGATTTTTCTTTTCTGTTTTTTGTTAGTTTAGTCAAAGGCGCGTCAATTTTGTTTTGTTTTTCAAAGAACCAACTTTTTGTTTTATTAATCTTCCGTATAGTTTCCCTGTTGTCAGTTTCTTTTAGTTCTGATTTGATCTTATTAATTTACCTTCTTCTGCTGGGTTTGGGGTCAGTCTGTTGTTCTTTTTCCAGTTCTTTTAGTCGATTCATTAGGTTGTCTATTTGTGATCTTTTTGACTTTTGGATATAGGCATTTATGAAGATAAATTTTCCTCTCAGGACCACTTTGGCTGTGTCCCACAGATTTTGGTAACTTGTGTCACCTTTGTCATTTAGTTCAAAGAATCTTTTGATTTCCATCTTTATTTCCTCATTTCTGAAGGAATCATTCAGCAGAAGGTTGTTTAATTTTCATGACTTTGTGTAGCAATGAGAGTTTCTGTTGGGGTTGATTTCTATTTTTATTCCACTGTGATCTGAGAAGATGCAGATTTTTTTTAATTTTTTGAGACATGCTTTGTGTCCTAGAATATGGTCAATCTTAGACAATGTCCCATGAGTCTTTCGTTTCTTTTTAGGTTCTACTTTTTTTCTGGTTATAAGTTATGTCTTGTTAAAGATAGAGGGTGAAAAGTGAATAAGCATTAAAAAAAACTTTGTCATTTTGGTATGATTCAATCAAATTTCTCTATCTAATGAAAAGAAAATCCTTTCTCTTATGTCTCTTCTCTTTTCCCCTTTTCTCTTCCCTCCTCCTCCTTTACTTCCCCTCTTCATTCTCTTCTTCTTAATCTTGTCTTTCTCCTTGTCTTTTTGATGTGTGTCTATCATATATTTTCAGAAATAATCCAGTGACATCTCATATAGATGTACCACTTTCTTATTGCAACTCTGACTGCAATTGTGATAAAAGTCAATGGGAACCAGTCTGTGGGAACAATGGAATAACTTACATATCGCCTTGTCTAGCAGGATGTAAGTCTTCAACTGGCAGTAAAAAGTCTATGGTGAGTATTAGTTTTTACTTTCTGTCTTCTCCTTAATCAAAATCACAGATTAAATTTAACAATTATTTATCAAATATTTCAGTAACTAAGGTCTCCAGGAAAAAGATAAAAGAAAAAGATTCCAGTATTGTGTCATTATGATGGCTATAATGTTGTATAAGCCAAGCTTCCTATAAAATACTGCTTAGGGCACAATCGAGTGTTTTTTCTGTACTCTAATTCTAATTTGAGATTACCTCATCTTATTCCCTTAAGATTGTAAGAATATGACAAATTTGAAAGCATTTAGTTTCTCTAAGAACACCTCCTTTTGACTGAAGCATATGATTTCTGTTTAAGTCAGAATTATTTACCCTGCATAAGTTAGGAGAAGGTCCTGAGTTGATCCTTTGTCACTATTACCTACCTCACTAGGAGAACAATCTATATGCAATTTTGTATTCTGATGAATTTAGCTCTGGGCTCACTACTCTTTTGACTTTCTAAGAAATAAATCAAGGCTTCATGATCACTTGACTGCCCAATTCTTGATTTCCAATCTTGATTTCCTGAAAGCAGGCACTCCTACCCAGGATAATTTAATATCCTGCTCACTTATTGCCAACATATCCCATAGAAATGTCATTTCTATCTTCACTCAAAACAGTTCTTTTCATGTCAACTATGGGTTCTCCCAATCTCCTGGATCATTCCCAATAGTTGGGATCAGGTGTGGTGCTCCCCATACTTCCAATCCCCTCAACATTTCACACACACACAAATACATATATATATATAGGTAATACCTATATATATATACACACACATATATATATATAGGTAATAGGAATATATATATTTCTCAGGTCCCTTTCCTATTACCAACATTAGTAATATAATCAGCTATGATTATTGCTCTCTACTACACCCTTCTATGTTTGATTTTCATTTTCCATCTTTCCCTTGCCCATTGTCCTACAAATTGTATTATGGAAAGGTATGGAGAACTTTGAAGAATAAAACACCCTAAGTTCTTTGAAGATAGGCCACAACTTTAATAACCCAACATAAAAATGGCCCAAAGGCTGTAGTTAAAAGCCCATATCTCACATTCATGGTTATAGTGCCTTTCATTGAGTGTACCCCATTTAATCCATGTCCTACTTTTCCCCCTAGTGAAGGTCTGAAAGAGGCATAAAATTAAAATCCCAAGGAGGGCTCTGTCTGCCACGGAGACATCACCTTCTTAATACTGGCAATTCCATTTGGGGGCTACTGCAAAGTTCTTTTACTAAATCCTTAGAAATAAACCATCTCTTCTTAAAAGAATGTTCTTTGTACCAAAGTTTGGTTTTATTGGCCATATGTTTGCACCATAAAGAATTCTTCCATATTATTCCTAGTTAAAAAAAGGTAAAAAACTAAAAAATTAAGCTTGGTAGAATCACACAAGTATGGATTCAAACTCTTCTACAATTCCTCCTTGAGTAATTAGTCTTTACCACTAACAGGTTCAAGGACAACTTCCCTTAAACTTTAGTTTATCCTAGAATCAGAACAGTATCTATTAAAGCCACCTATCTACATAAGCTTCCTGCTTGATTAAGTCTCTAAAATCATTTGTTCCTATGTTTTCCCCTTCTGTGCTCTACTCATTGGTCAAGGCATTCTGTTGTGTTGCACCTCACTGGTAATAACATCATCTACTTGATTACCTGTCATTATGCTCTTGGATGTTGTTTTTACCTGCTAAAATAGAACTCCAGCTCCCCTGCCTGGCTTCATTTCCCCTGAACTCTGACCTAGTCTCATGAGTGGCTCTAGTTCCAGATTTTGGCTCCTCCCACATAGCTGTATCTTCTGAATTCTTTGGGTAATCCTTCCCCAGGACATGTCCCTCTAATTTAATAGGCGTTGTTAAAGAGAATAATAAACTTGTTATAGAAAGTAAAACTAGGTGGAAGAGAAATATTAAAAAAATATATATGTTAATGAGAAAATTATATATGTAATTTCAGATACTAATTTCTTCAATTCATTCCTAATTTTAAAATTGAGAATGAATTAAGTGTTAACAGTAAATTGTATTTTCTTATCTACAAAGGAATCCAGGAAACTATTTTGCCTTTCAATTATTAAGCAACTGCATTTGTAGAATTCTTTTAAGCTGTAAATATTTTAGTTTGAATGAATGAAACTTGTTTAAATATAATGGAATGTATTTATAGCCTTGTTGTGTTTTGTAAATGTGTTCTATGATATTTCAAAAACTATTTTTTAGGTGTTTTATAATTGTAGTTGTGTGGAAGAAACTGGTTTCCACAACAGAAATTACTCGGGCCATTTGGGTGAATGCCCAAGAGACGATGCTTGTAAAAAGAAATTTTACATTTATATAGCAGTGCAAGTCTTGAATGCTTTTTGCTCAGCACTTGGAAGTACCACATACATCTTGCTAGCTGTTAAGTAAGTATGACCTTTTAAAACATTTTCATATATGTTGGATTATAAACACACCTAATGATATATATATTTTTGCATAACATATTTGGAACTCAAATTCACGTTTTGTTACATTTTAATTTTCTAAGAATGCATTTTCTTAGAATTATAATGATACTTAATGCCATAATTATTAATAATAATTTGCCTCTGATTCTTCCATTATGAAATCTAGATTACATACTTCCTCCTCTTACCAAGAATCTTAACACACTAACTGATTGACAATTTCCTCAATTGTAAAATAATCTCTGTATGATTTAAAATAACTTTTAATTTTGAGTTGCATTCTGTTGGGACTGTCAGGATAAATTATCTATTAATTTCATTGAAAGAAAACATTTGAGAATCCGATATAGATGTAAACTTCAGTCTATAATGGAATTCCAAAGCTTTTAATCCATTCACAGCATGGCTTTTGGTCTAGTCTTCCATCATATCCTAGTAGAAAAAAGAAAAATATATGAAAAGGATTCATTCCTTTCTTTACTCACTAGACAGATATTTAGACAAGATACTATGCCTGGTGAAGAATATTTCATGGCGAATAAAACTGATAAGGTATCTGTTGTCATACAGCTTCTACAGCTTAGAAAATAGTAGGAAAAACTGACATGAGACAAATGAACTTAAAATTAGACACATAATTACAAGTTGTTCTTAGTACTAAAGAGGAAAAACATTGCTGTTAAAGGGGATGAAAAACCTGGCCACAGTGGCTCATGCAAATAATCCAAGCACTGTGGAAGGCCTAGGTGAGAGGATCGCTTGAGTCCAGGAGTTTGAGACCAGCCTAGGCCACAAAGCAAGACCCCATCTTTACAAAATAATAACACTAAAAATTGCCCAGGCATGGAGGCACTTGCCTATAATCCCAGCCACTCAGGAGGCTGAGGCAGGAGGATCGCTTGAGCCCAGGAGCTTGAGGCTACAGTGAGCTGCAATCACACTATTACATTCCAGCCCGGGTGACAGAGCGAACCCTGTCTCTAAAAAACAAAAAAAAGAAAAGTCTAATTTGGGATGGAAGTGTGGGGCTGTGAGGTGTGAGGGAAGAGGGGACTCAGAGAATACTTCTCGAAAGAAGTAACATTGGATCTAAGGGTCTATAGAAAAAGCTAGCCAAATTAGAGGCTTTTTAGGGAGAGGGTCTAGGTGCTGAGGCCTTAAGGAAGGAAAGAGCTTATGTGTTTGAGAAGGAAAAGAAGCAAGTTGATTGGAACATCCTGAGTGAGAGGGGGAGAGATGCACAGGGTAAAAGATCAGAAAGGTAGGGAGAAAGCAGACAATATAAGCCCTATTGGCCAAGTTAATCATTCAGTCACCCAAAACTGAAAACACGTAAAGACTTGTATGTAGATCTTAAAAGTATCCATGTATAAGTATGGTGACCTGGGTTAACACCTAATTATACTTTTAAAACCTACCTAGTTGATCACAAGTTCACCATTGGCCAACAGCATGACATGGAAGGAGGAAAAAATGTGTTTTTGACTTTTGTTAAAATGAATATAGATGTGTTAACTGAGTCTGCAGTCATTTAAATTCTACCCTGACCCCAAATCTTGTCAAATTATTTATACGAATTTATCTCACAGATATAGCTCCACCTTACTATAAAATGTTGCCTACTCAAAAGGAGAAGCCTTCCATATTTACCAAATTACAGATTGATTAACTTATAGAAAAATCACCTCAAAACTCCACACTAATTTGAAGCTCAACAGATTTTAGCTTCTTCATTTAAACTCATTCATGAAACAGAGTTTTAAAAACACAGTTCCATCATTGATATAGTTATAGTTTATCTTATTAAGAAAATGGGTTGAATCAACATTACCATTTGTCAAAAACATTTATTAACCTCTCACAGCCTGTGATTTCATTGAAATCAAACTTTTTTGTGAAAGCTGAATACAGTAAAAATATAAACTTCAGTCTATTCATGATTTTCTGATGCTTATATCATAAGGCTATTGTTAAAACTAGACTAAGCAAGCGTGATAACACTCACTCATTCTATATACATTCGTTTCATGTGTCATACACAGTTCTACACACTGACGACGTAACTATGAACAAAAGTGACAAAGCTTCATTTGTTTCCAGTGGGAGTGGGGGATGGGGGAGTGGATGGGTGATGAGTGTAGGAGAAGAAACAACAAACAAATGAGCAAGTAAATATGTAAAATAGTGTAAGTTTTAAGCACCAAAAAGAAAATTAAATTAGAGTAAGAAAATAGAAAACGTGGGAGGATAGGTAAGAGATACCAGTTTAGATATCTTACATTGGAAGTCATTTGGTAAGAGACATGAATGAAGGGATGAAGTGTAAAGGTATAAGCGATGCTACAGGGGAATGGGGAGGAGCAAACCAGACAAGGCAGTGCAAGGGTTAAGGCCCTGGTGCAGAGCACACCTGGCTATCCAAGGTCAGGAAAAGTGCATAAGGAAGAGAGAGGTAAGAAGCACAGCAAGACAGCTAGCATGGCCAGGTCATACGGGTCACGAGAAGGACTTTGCAGTTTATTCCAAATGTGTTGAGAAGCTCCAAAGGATTTCAGCATTATAACTGCACAATGATGCACCTAACTAGAAGATCACTCTGGCTGTGTGTGAAAAATGTTTTGGGGGACAATAATGGAATTAGGGAAAATAGAAGACTATGATCAGTTCAAGATAGGGGCTTGATTGAGGATGGTGATGGCAAAGTGGGAAGTAATTTGAGTCTCAGTCTTGGTTTTGTTTTCTTTTTTTAAGGCAAAGCCAGTAGGGTTTGCTGATGGGTTGAATGTGGCATGTGAGAAAGAGAATTTAAGAATGATCTCAAGGTTCTGGCCCGGGCTCTACAAGGATGGTGGTACTATTGAACAAAATGGGAAAGATTAAGAAGAATAGGTTGGAGGAAGTAGAGAAGCAACAATTTGTTCTCTCTATATAAATCTGAGTTGTCTATTAGATATCTAGTGACGGTGTCACACATACAATCCAACATTCGGGAGAAACATCAGAGCCCAAGACATAAATTTTGGAGTCAGCAAGATATTTAAATCCATGGTGCTATGAGATCTTGAAGGGACTGAATACAGATAGAAACAAGATCCTGGGACCAAGACCCAGGCACTCTCTCTTCAGAGATCAAGGATAAGAGGAGAAACCAGTGAAGGAAACTGAGAAAGCCATCCCATGAGTTATGAGAGAAACTAGGAAAGGGTGATGTCGCAGGAGTCAAATGAAGAATGTATCAGGAAGAAGGGAGTAAGCAGTTGTGTCAAGGCCTGCTGAGAGTTCACAGGAGTTAGGGACTAGTAAGTGACCATTGGATTTCGTTAGGTGCTAGTCACTCTTAGCCTAAACAAAAGTAGTGCATGAAGATGATGGGGGGCAGGGAAGGCTGTTTTGAAAAGTATGAAGAGCAAATGCAAGAAGGGGAAGTGCAAACAGCCAGTATGGAAAATTCTTTTCAGAAGTAGTGTTATAAAAAGAAGCAGAGAAAAGATGTAGTAACTAGCAGGGTTGTGACATCAAGAGTTCTGTTTATGTCCAAAGCTGACTATAATAGCATGCTTGCATACTGACAAGAATTATCAGGTAGAGATGAAGGAAGTCAATAATGCAGGAAACAGGGGGAGCAATTTCAGAGGATGGGGAACAAGTGAACAAGTACACCAAACAAGTACACAGAGCTTCCTCTGTAGTAGAAGGGAATGTTGTCTATGTGAGTAAAAAGCAGGTAAATGTGTAGCTTTAGTTGTGCAAGAGCATTGGAATTCTTCTCTAATTGCTTGTGTTTGTTAAATAGAAAGCAAGGTGATCAGCTGAGAGTGAGGAGGAACGAAAGCAAGAGGCTTGAGATAAGATAAGGAAATGTGAACTAGTAATCTTGAAGATTGGAGGAATGTACTTACTGGGAAAATGGACTAGTAAAATATAGTAGGATTGTACTGGAGGCCACCAAAGGTTTGTGCTTATCAATGTAAAGTGAGCCCAGTTAGCATGTTTGAATAATTCCTTTCAGCAATGCAGCTCTGTGGATATAGGTGAAGAAAAGGCAGAGGATTGGATGAAAGGATTTTTGCTTGTCTAGTACAATAAAGGATAAGAGGAACAAAAAGGTCAAGGGTGTTTGCAGAGTGATCACAATGAGAGGTCAGGGTGAGAAAGGAAGTGAAGGGGTTAAATTAGAGATGGCCTGTGACGAGGTCAGGGTAGTCACAGACCTGAAGAGCCCTGCAGGGCTGAGGCTTGTTGCAGCAGGTATGTTTGTGGGAGTACATTTAACAGTCAGGAGGTGGTTATGAGGACAGGGATGCTCAAAAGGGAGAATCAGGAAAGTGTGTCCTGATTGATCTGACTGTGGGGTGGAGGAGATAAGACCTTGGAGAGAAGAGATCAACAAACTGGAAGACCAGAGCAGTGGGAGGATGGTCTACATGGATATTTAAAATAACTAGGAAAAGTGGCAGAAATTGTTTTGGAAAAAATGACAAGAGAGCCTAGAACTAAAATAGTCAAGGAATGATGGGGCTGGTGATGTGCCAGTCTCTAGAGACCTTCAACAAAGAGGTTGGAGAATGGTCTGCTAGGATGGTGCACCTCTTCATGGGAGCTGGAGGTCTTTCAGGGGAGAGACATGGGGCTGGACGTGATAAAAAGCATCAAGAAGGACACCTACATTTCAGGCCCAATGATACATGGCATGCGGAAGAAAAACAGCCCTTCCTTGAAAGAGTTGCAGGGAGAGTCATTGGGAGACAGCCAGGTTTTGTTTAGAACAAGAAAGTGAAAGAAGTGTGAAGAACGTAGGATATGAGAATTTTGCTGGTAACAGACATGATTTCCTGGGAGCACAATGAAAGGATTTGAGTGATGAGAAAAGAGTAGGATTAAGGGATATATTAAACCATGTGGAGTGAGAGCCTTGGTACCCAGAGATGATCTCAGAATCTTGGCATTCTGCTGGTGACAGGGATGTGAGACATGACATAAGTTTATGACTAACAAAATATCAATCCTAAATGGCCCAAATGAGAGCAGTGTTTTATAACTTTTTTTAAATTTACATTTCAATGATTTATGTCAGCTAGGAAATGAATGAGAGCTTTTTGTCGATCTTTTGCAAACAGGACACATTCCCCATCTATGGTGTCTATTAACAGGGTTTTACTGTTAGGTCTAATTGGTAATCATCTCAAGAAACAGCAGGTCCTGATGGCTAATTCTCATTCTAACAACAGAGGATCAATTTAAGCGGAATCTGTTGTATTAAGAAAATTTTCTCCAATAATTAAATGAAAATAACATATTTAGCTTCTGGGGGTGCTTTTTGTGATCAATTGATCCTGGTAGAGATGCATCAAAATACAAAACTGCTCGATATCACATGTGAAGGAGGAGTCACACTGCAGTGCTAAATATCGTGCATGATAATGATGTGTGGGTGTGTGCGTGAGTATGAGCATGTGGGGGGAGTGTGAGTGTGTGTGCATGTGCATGTAGGAGTGAGTGTGTGTGATTGTTATTGTACATGTATGTCACTATATCACACACACACCTATCATTTCCGCTGTATTGGTGAAGATTTCAAGGCCACTTTTAGGAAACTATTATCCCTATCCGCAAGTCCTCCCGATTCTCCTGCAGGCTAATCCTTTCCCTGGGTGAAACTACAAGTTGATAACACATGTCAGTTTGCCTCTTGTGTGTCTAGTATGTAAACCAAGAGCACCCTTTGAAAATCAATGACTGAAAAATGGCACATCAGGCACTTGTCAGAGAATTCAACCAGAAATGAACTGCAATCTCTCCCTTCCCAAAATCTCCCTTGGGAAATCTGGTGTTTGAGAGAGAGAGAGAGCGAGAGAGGGTGCTCAGTAGATAAGTTAACTTCCCCTTCCTGTAATTTCCTCCTGACAATCTCTTTATGGAAGAAACCACCTCCTTGAACAGTAGGCACAGCCTCATTGCCCTCAAGTGTAGTGTTGTGTCCTCGACTGGGCTCGCAAAGTGTCGCTGTCCTTTGCAAAAGCAGAGCCCAAACCACTTTTTATTTATTTTTTCTCCTAATACATAATTATGCCACATTTAACTTTTATCATGCAATTTTTAATTTTTGCACTTTTTAATTTTATAAGATTTCTCGAATACTTTTGAGAACTTCAATAAATGGTAGCTTTCTTGCAAGGTTTAGGGGCAGTTAAGTGTAAATAAAATTGAGATTTAGAGTGCTACCTTATCGTATTAGATTCTCACAACATATGAGATAAGCACTATTATCCCCACTTAGAATATAAGGAAAATGAGGCCGAGAGAACTTAAATGACTTACTTCTCCAAGTCACTTAGTTGATCTGAAGCATCATGGAGAGCTTTATTTTCCAGAACACAAACTTAGCATGGCATCTTCTAGGAGGCGCTTAGTAAATGTTTGCTAAATGACAATATCTTCTTAGGTCTCTGAACAAATACAGCCATCAAATAGTTCAAGGAAAAAAAACCCTTTTGTATCAGTTAATTTAATATTTCAGTAAAAGTGGTATCTAAGTCACCTTCTCCATCCCAGGCCACCCCCTCTAGTACTGCCAGATAATTTTATTTCAGAAATTTTGATATGTATTAGGTCATCACAGGGAGGTAGTGTTGCTCATGGAAGACAGAAAAATGGAATTGTGGAAATAGCTTTCTAAATTCAAGAGTGAGCAAATTTGTAAGTGAGGATGTAAATACATCCTCACTTTTAAGGTGACAGTTAAATACAATAGACACTAGAATGCAGATAACTTTATTGACCCCTCTGGTTGCATTATGTAATGTATGAATCATATTAATAAGCTTTTCTGTTAGCATTGATGACAGAAATAAGATAGTAAAAAGAGGTCTGCTAAGACCTACACCTAGATAAAAGTATTTGCTGTTTTATTATGAGCTGTCTTGCCTGGATAGACCGTATGAAATTAGTTTCTTCATAGCCATACAAAAGTTCATTCCAAATATTTTCTCATAGGATTTTCATAAGTACAAAATGTGAAAATGTTACAGTGTCTTGAAATCATAATGAATTGAATAAATAAAAAAATAATTATTATCATCAAAATGTTTGCCTTTTGAAAACAATTGAAGATATAACTTTATATAACGTGAACCATTCACCTCAGGGTTTTCATTCTATCATGAAGATCAACAATACTGAGAGATGTTTTAATATTGAACACAGTTTGATATTTTAACAATGTTTAATGTTTCTTTGCCTTTATCTTATTTCAGGAATGTGCAACCTGAATTGAAATCACTTGCCTTGGGTTTCCATTCACTGTTTATACGAACACTAGGTATGGCAAATACATAGATTATAAATTTAAGATATAAATATTCATGTCAAAACTTAAAGATCAAATGTAATTAGTTTTCAATTATAGGAAAAGTTAAAAAAGGAATAAGTAAGAATTATTTCTATTTTGTGGTAAAGGAAAATGGCAAGAGACAAACAAAAACTGAGTGACCTAAAGGAGAACTTGATTATTAATTCTAGTTAAACTCCATCTAAGACCAAGGAATCATCATATTTGTATTATACTCTTTCTAACAGAAAGATAAGAGGTCCCCCAAGTCTTTCCACTTTCAGACAAATAGGAATATTTCTTGCACAGACTCAGACTGGAGGGCCTTCCATCTAAACTGAGGCATTATTTAAGGAAGGCCTAAAGCAGCTTGGGAGGCCTGGGAATCTGGTGAGGCTGAGGTGCAAAACAATAGAAGCTGACATTAACTGCCACTTCCCACTGCCTAGTTCTGGAAGGCTGGGCAGATAACCTTTATCAGTAGTTAAAAATGCAAAAGAGAATGAGAACTCAGACTCTAGAACTGGGCATCTTGGATTAAGAGAGTGTTCTGAATAAAAGAAAGCTCAGAAAATTGTGATTTATGTTTGCAAACAGTAGGACTGTAGACTCCAGGGGCTAAAGGCCTATTTCTAAATATTCAAAGGTGATGAGTAAAGAATTTAGGAAATTACTCTTTCTCCCTTGTTGCCATTTGCCATTTTTATCGTACAGATGCCTGCTGTTGTTAAACAACTTCTAACCTAACCTCCTTGTAAGAACTATAAACATGATATGCTTATTTATGGGAAATAGGAAAAAGGCATCATTAATCTAGAGATGGAGCAGAGGATTGATTATGGCCCAGAGGCAACCACAGACAGCAGAAGGAAAGGGAAGTGGGAGAGGTCAATCCCTAGGACTCTTGTAAGCAAAGAAAAGAAGTACAATTCTATGGCCCAATTGCAATGGAGAGGTTGTCTAAGAAGTGTATTTGGGGTGAAGGTCATAGATCCTCTAAGGCAAAAAAGAACTATAAAAGGAATAAGAGAAAGAAGAAAATGAGGTGCTGCAGGATCCCATCAGCTCTCTTCCTAGCGTTCTCTTTTGTATATCTCTAATCTTCCAGCCTCTGCACATCCTGGCAGATTTCTACCTTCATGTTCAATAAAAATGCCTTACTCCTAGAACCTAGGCTAAAAATAGAATCTGAGTAGTTAGTACTCCTTCTGATATGTGGAAATGAGACTATGAGAATGAGAGAAATTCTTTTAGCAACATAAAATATAAAAAAATAAATTTTGCCATCCTAATTGTGAGCATCCTATTTTCACGTGTCCAATATGTGGCACAATGGAACCTAAATGCTTCTATGGAAAAAATACATGCTGAGCATCAAAATTCCAATTTACAATGATTATCTTGAATACAATATATGTGTAAATTGTGTAAGGCTTATATAGTGTATTAAACTGAAAAATTTATTTATAATATAGGTTATTAGAATTTTAAAATTTTAGTAATTAAGACCAAGTTTGTCACTTAGAACATTTAATTCATTGTGTTCAAAACAGTGGCATTATGAGAAGAAAATAAATTTTTGGCATATATTTTTTATTTTTCAAAGGGTGACTGTGATTTTTTTTTTTTTGAAACCTGCAAATTTCTCACCCATTTTCTCAATACCAATTTTCCTCACATACGTTGGCATTAGACACCAGTCCCTTGTCATTCTAAAGATTTCTCACTCTCAGAAAATTGAGACGGATTAAAAGTACATGGAATCAGTAAAATTGTAATATATGAATCCCCATCATTTTTTACGTGACAAAATAAAATCTGAAAATCATTCATCAAAATACAAAAAAGCACAAAGTAAAATCATGAATACTTTAGTTCTACCATGTGAAGGATAGATCTCTACTAGCATGTCTCTCAAAATTTTGATCAAATTACCTATGCTTAGAACAAGGAGCCAATCTTAGAGTTTATTAAAATAAGAGTAAGAGCAGATAGACACTTGTACTATAAACAACATATATGTTCCTGAAAAGCCTAGCATTCTGCAAAATAAAAATTGCTACAAATAAAAATTGGCTTAGGGACAAACCACTGAAAACATATGCATCAATGTGATCAGAACACTAATAGAAACAAAATTTAGCACCCAAAACCCCAACTTGCACAACCTAGGTGACTTCAGGAGGTATTAAAAATGAACAAAATCAATGGAGAGAAAATTTTTGGTTGTGGGCTCTGATGACACAAAGAAGGGGAAAGTAGACCTCTGAATCCAGAAAGAAGTACAACCTGCCAAGAGCTGAGCCCTCTCTGAAGGTGGGCCTACACTTCTTTGGGAAGGGAGTCCTGGTATAAGCATTCACTTAAAATAGTTTTGGAAAAACTCCTGCCTTTACAGCAGTTGAGCTGAGAGATTTTTTTCCTTTCCCCATAAAGTTATAATTCTACTTTCACTATTTGAGCTCCTCTTGCCTAAGAAAAATTATATATGAACCAACGTAACTTCCATGTTTTACTAACGATGTTCTCCTTTTTACCAATCAAGCTCATGTTAATATTATTATAAGAAGAACAGAGTGTATAGGCATATAATGTTCCTTCTTCCCCATGTGTGTTTGAAGGGTAGATAAAAAATGTCTATAATATTACCATATAATTTAAGCCTTTGAGATTCCTAATAATCTTGATTTGGGGGTAGATTTAGGCCAAACAGAGAGAGAGTTCTCCAAAATCATCAACTTTTATTTAATCCAAAATGTATGAATATGAAATGTCACCTACTTATATTTTTCTAAGGAAAAAATGTTCCTTGGATTGACATCTTCTAATCTCATGTTGTAGGAGGAATGCTAGCTCCAATATATTTTGGGGTTCTGATTGATAGAACATGTATGAAGTGGTCCATGAACAGCTGTGGGAAACAAGGGTCTTGTAGGATATATAACTCTACATTATTTGGGTAAGTTGTCATAAATACATTTCATTAATTGATTTTTCCCTTTGATTATATTAATTTTAAAAGATATAATTTTCAATGTAATAATATTAATAATGACAGCCACCATTTAATGAACATTTATTTTCTATTCAGTATTATATCAGAAAATCTGGTATCTCATTTTAATACTCAGAAATTATAGGACATGGATATTTTCTGCTTTTCCCTTAAATATGAAGAAACTAAGATTCAAGGGTAATAAATAACTTGTACAAAAATCATACAGCTAAAAGAAAAACAGCTAGGATTTTTACTCAGATCTGTTTTGTTTCCAAAACTCTCCTTATACTAAAATAATGTTCCTTCTTCCCCCACACACACACAGACACACACGCATACACACACACACACATACTCAATTGCCTCTGGCTTCTCTAGGAAGACATAAAATGATCAGCTGGGACTCTGGTCATGACTCAATGAGGAAATAAAAGGGAAAAAAACGTTTCTATAATCTGACAAGGACATGAAGCAACAGGAATTCTCATTTCTTTGGTGGGAATGTAAATTGGTATGGGTAGATTGGAAAATAATCTGGAAGTTTCTTACAAAGCAAAACATATGCTTATTAGTCGATTAATTAATCATGCTTCCAGGTATTTACCTCAATTAGTTGAAAACATGTCCACCCAAAAAGCTGCACTTGAATGTGAAAAAGTGGAAGCAACCAAGGTGTTCTTCAATAGCTGAAAGGATAAGCAAACTAGGGTACACTCATATAATGGAATATTATTCAGCAACAAAAATAACTATCAACCTATAAAAAGACAAGAAGGAAACTTAAATGTGTATTGCCAAGTGAAAGAAAGCAGTCAAAAAAGCTTCAGATTGTCTGATTCCAACTACGATCTTCTGGAAGAGGCAAAACTATAAAGAAAACAAAAAGATCAATGGTTTCCAGGGGCTCAGTGGGGAGGAGGGAAGGATAGATAGGTGGATCACAAGGCATTTTTAGCACAGTGAAACTATTCTGTATGATATTATAATAGTGGATGCACGACATTACACATTTGTAAAATCTACAGGACTGTACAACATAAAAAGTGAACTCTAATGTAGAATATGGACTTAATAATATATTAATATTAGTTCATCAATTGTATTAAAACAAATGTACCACATTTATGCAAGATATTAATAATAGGAGAAATTTCATGGGTGGGGCAAGGAGTATATGGAAATCTTCCATACTTTGCACAGTTTTTCTGTAAAGCTAAAATTGCTGCTAAAAAATAAGGTCTATTAAAAAAATAAATCATCAAACATTTTCCAGTGAAAAAGAACCACTAGTGCCTATGAAACATACAAAAAGATGTTCAAATTCATTAATAATAACACAATTACAATTAAAACTCACCCAGATTATCAGCAATCAAAAATGTTGATTATGTACTGTGTTGGCAAAAGTATGTAACTTTGAACGAGCAGCAGTACTTCTAGGAATTTATAGCTACAGAGAGCTATGCTTTCAAATATACAAAATGACACATACATAAGACTATACACAAGTGTATTACAGCATTGTTTATAATAGTAAAATATGGGAAACAACCTAAATGTCTCTCAATTGGTGACCAATTAAATAAATAATGGTACATGTAGACAAATTAATATTCTGAGACCTTAAAAAAAGAAGGAAAAACCTATTTATTTACTGATATGGAACTCTCTTCAATATATATTGTTATGTGAAATAAAAGCGTGACTAGTGTCCATGGAGCATGCTATCATTTATGTGAAAGTGGGGTAAGTTTTTTAGTTCAAGATGGATCTCTGGAGAAAATTCCCTGGATCAAATTTACTAAAAATACTTTCTTCTATTTGATACGTAAATTCACTAACATCCCCAATAAATAGTGATCCAGCTTCTTCTATAATTTTCCTACTGAAGCAGCATTCACTACCTTCCAGACATTTCCATAAGGTTTTTTAAAATTCAAATCTCCCATTGGGGAGATATTTTCTAAAAGCACAGAAAGAAATTTACCAATCAGAAACTTAATAAATTTAACTTACTGACTTTAAGAAATGGTCCATTTTAAATTTAAATCATCATTCATGTCCAGGACACATGGTGAGCTGCTCCTTAAAATTTCTTCAAAACAATTACCACCAAGTCCCAGTACTTACATAACACATTTTGCAAGGCTTTATATTGATTTCAGTAAGAATAGAACCTTAAAATCATTTTTTAGCCATACTAGTTCCTTTTCCTTTAGTGAAAGTTTAGGTAAAATTAAAATGGAATTTTTTTTTTTTTTTTTGAGACAGAATCTCACTCTGTTGCCTTGGCTAGAAGGCCATGGCGTCAGCCTAGCTCACAGCAACCTCAAACTTCTGGGCTCAAGTGATCCTCCTGCCTCAGCCTCCCGGGTAGCAGGGACTACAGGCATGTGCCACCATGCCCGGCTAATTTTTTCTCTATATATTTTTGGTTGTCCAGCTAATTTCTTTGTTTTTTTGTTGTTTTTGGTTTTTTTTTTTCAGTAGAGACGGGGTCTTGCTCTTGCTTAGGCTGGTCTTGAACTCCTGAACTCAAGTGATCCTCCCACCTCAGCCTCCCAAAGTGCTAGGATTACGGGTGTGAGGCACCGTGTCTGGCCAAATTTTTAAATTTTTTTTAATGTTAAATTGACGTATTAACTAATTCCTCTTGTTAAGCAGATATGATATCTAAACTTTTGCTATACCACAAAGAAGACCTTTGTGACACTATTATACACACTCACTCACACGCACAAACACATGTTATTCTTATGTACTTTAAGTTATGCCCAACCCTATAAGACATTATTATTATGATTTAAAGAATCTTATTTCCCCACATATTTACCACTTTCTTTGCTCTTCATTCCTCTTGCATCTTGGGTTTCATCTAGTGTTACTTTGCTTCTGATTAAAGTAGATTTTTAAAGATGTATTTTGGTGTGGTCTTTTAGTTGCAAATTGTCAATTTTAATTTTTCTGGAAATATCTTTATTTCAATCTTATCCTTAAAAGACATATTTACAGGGTAGAGAATTCTAAATTGACAGTTGTTTTCTCTTGGCACATTGAAGACATTCTACTGTCTTCTAATTTCTGTTTTGCTGTAATAAGTTAGCTGTTACCTGTTACTCTTGTTCCTTTAAAGAAATCTGTCTTCTCTATCTGTCTAGATTTTTTAAATATCTTCCCTTTCTGTTTGGTATTCAGCAGCTTCACTATGAAGTGTCTTATAGATTTCTTTTGATTTATCCTTCTTAAAAATCAGTGAAGGCCGGGCGCGGTGGCTCACGCCTGTAATCCTAGCTCTCTGGGAGGCCGAGGCGGGCGGATTGTTTGAGCTCAAGAGTTCGAAA
>NW_012140524.1:12280447-12280991 GCF_000956105.1 Propithecus coquereli | reverse complement strand
AAATGGGCAAAGGACATGAACTGAAACTTTTCAAAAGAAGACAGACTAATGGCCAGCAAACATATAAAAAATTGCTCAACATCTCTAATTATTAGGGAAATGCAAATCAAAACTACAATGAGATCTCACTTAACTCCAGTGAGAATGGCCATTCTCAAAAAGTCCCAAAACAACAACTGCTGATATGGATGTGGAGAGACAGGAACACTCTTACACTGCTGGTGGCACTGCAAATTAGTACAATCCCTGTGGAAAGTAATTTGGAGATACCTCAAAGAGCTAAAAATAAAAATACCATTTGATCCAGCAATCCCACTACTAGGCATCTATCCAAAAGAAAAAAAACACACTCTGTAATAAAGACATCTGCACTTGGCCAGGCGCGGTGGCTCACGCCTATAATCCTAGCACTCTGGGAGGCCGAGGCGGGTGGATTGCTCAAGGTTAGGAGTTCGAGACCAGCCCGAACAAGAGCGAGACCCCATCTCTCCTAAAAAATAGAAAGAAATGATCTGGACAACGAAAAAAAAAAATATAGAAAAAA
>NW_012140524.1:12276098-12280397 GCF_000956105.1 Propithecus coquereli | reverse complement strand
AAAAAAAAAAAAAAAAAAATCAGTGAGCTTCTGAAATCTGTGGATTGATGTCTGCAACATGCAGAAAAACAGCTCCCTAAACATGTCTAGGTCTTAATCCCTGGAACCGTAAATGTGCTATGATAAGGTTGCAGATGGAATAAAGTTGCTAATCAGCTGGCTTTAAGATAGGAATATTAATTGGTTGGGCCCAATATAACCACAGGGATCCTAAAAAATGGAATGGGGAGGTAGAACAGGAGTCAGAGTGATGTGACATGAGGACTCAGCCTAGTGTTTGCTGGCCTGGAAGATGACAGAAAGTGGCCAGGAGCCATGGAATGTAGGTGGCCTTAAGAAATGAGAGAAGGCAAGGAAACAGACTCTTTCCTAGAGCTTCCAGAAAGGAATGCAGCCCTGTGAACACCTCGATTTTAGCCAATTAAGACGGGTGTTAGGCTTTTGACTTCCAGGACATGCTTCAGGCTTAGCTCATATATCCTTTCTTTCATAAAGTTTCCACTATTTGGGACGTGCAATGCAGGGGGGAAAAAAGTTGAATGGGAGATACAATCACAAAGTCTGGAGAGGGTGAGATAAACAGTAGAGAATAGAACGTGGGATGGCCCTGCTGGCCTGGCCAATGAGCGCAGTGGGATCGGACCCACAGGAGGACGGCCAACTCCCCCATTGACCTCCACACCCACTCAGACAGGGACATGCCAGAAGTCGGTGCAGAGTTGTGGCACCAGACAGCAGGCTCTGTGGAGAGGGGACAATAGCGGGAAACATACTGAACTGCCCAGTGCTCTGTGCTAGGACTGCACTGGGCGGGGGAGGGACTGGTCTGAGTGATCACTTCCCGGGACCTGGCGAGGGAATTTGGAGACAGAGGCCTCGACTCTGGCGGTTAGCGGGGCCAGAACAAAGGAGGTGAGCACTGAAAAAGGGGCTCTGCCCCTGGAAACTGCTGACGATTGAGCCAGCTCAGGGCGAGACAGAAGGAGCAAGATTTTTTGTCGGACACCTGTGAGATTGTGGGACTGTGGCACACAAGAGACAGCGGGTGTCCTGTTGATTCAGCCAGCTGAACTGGCATCTGCCAACTCTTGAGCGGCCACCCCCAGCGCTACCTCTCTGCGGATGGGAAGCTGCCATTTGGGGGATTCACAACCCAGATGCTGTGGTGTGCTATGGTTTTGGGCAGCACCCCTCCACCAGCCCAGGGACTTTCAAGCCAGGTGCGGTGGGCTCTGCCTTGGAGGTGGGAGAAGTGAGATAAACCGCTTGCTCTGTCCCCAACCTGTTGATTTGGCTAGCTGGGCCTGTGTCAGCGAGAAAACTTGAATGCTTCCCCCAAACGCTAGTTACCCAGCAGTGGGACGCACCTATTGGTGGGATCCCTAGACATTGGTGCGCTTGGAGGTCGGGCAACACCCTCCTCTATCCCAGTGACTTTTTGCGCTGGACATGGCAGGTTCTGCCTTGAAGGTAGGGAGAAGTGAGAAAAGCTGCTTTTCCTGTGTGACTGGTATGAATCTCTGAGACCTGCACAATGTACAATAATTGACAGCCCATTGATTCATCCCACAGGACAGGCTTAGGTCATCGAATAAGAACATAACTCTAGGGCTTGCTCTCCACAACCAGGCAGCTGCCAAAAGTGGGGACTGTAGAAGGGAAGGAAAATCCTGGTCAGAGACCTTAGCAATTTCACCAGTTGACCCCTCCCAGCAGGAGCAGCCTCCCAAGCATGGTGAAAGAGCCCTGAATAACATATTAGTGGCTCCCCCAGCTACAGGTCAAGCAACCACAGAAGCACACACAAACAGGCCTGCAGGCATCAGCTGAGATCTCTCTTTCCCTTACTTTAAGGGGAAATAGAGTCCAAGTAACCCTTGGGACTGGCAAGACCCTTCTTAAAGATCAGGGCATTTGTATTCCTCATCCAGGAGACCAGAGACTAACATAGAGGCATCAGACTACCTCAATAACTGGCTCCTCCATGCAATCTACAACCAATGACAGAGAGGGTAACCCCATAGCTTAACACAGTGCCCTCCATCTCAAGCTATTAGAGGGCAGTGGAGTCATATATGCAAGTGTGATCCACCACCTGGGAACTTAAGCTGGAAGACCAAACTCACTAATCTCCCTTGGCAAGAGGTGAAGACAACAGATCAGAGGTAATCCAACTTGCTAAAATACCTGTAAGGCAATATAAGGCCAGCTCGCCTCTTCCCACCACTGTCAGGGAACGTCCCTTGGGGCTTGAAGTCAGGAGCACAAACCAGTACTAGCACTATCAGTTCTTGACCAAGTAGCCTGACGAGAAAGAACCGGCAAAAGAACACAGGAAACACGAAAGATCAGAGAGAAAAGTCACCCCTAAAAGAAATCATTAGATCCTCAAAAATGGATACTAATTTAAATGAAATGATTGAAATGATGGAGGAAGAATTCTGAATATGGATTGTAAGAGAACTCAGTGGAATTGAAGAGAAAATAGAAACACAGTACAAAGGAGCCATAAGAACAATACAGGAAATGAATGAAAAAATGAACAAACAAAAAACTACAGACCAATATCCCTCATGAATATAGATGCAAAAATCCTCAACAAAATCTTAGCAATCCAAATCCAACAGCACATCAAAAAACTAATTCATCATGACCAGGTGGGCTTTATCCCAGAGATGCAAGACTGGTTCAACATACTCAAATCTATAAATGCAATTCACCATATAAATAAAAGCAAGAACAAAGACCATATGATTCTCTCGATAGACACAGAAAATGCATTTGACAAAATCCAGCACACTTTTATAATAAAATCATTTAACAAGATAAGCATAGATGGGACATTCCTTAAAATTATTAAGGCCATATATGATGAAGCCACAGCCATTATCATACAGAATTGGGGAAAAATTGAAGGCATTCCCGCTTAGAACAGGAACCAGACAAGGTTGCCCACTATCTCCACTTCTATTCAACATAGCTCTGGAAGTCCTTGCCAGAGCAATCAGACAAGAGAGGGGAATTAAGGGTGTCTGAATGGGGGAAGAAGAGATCGAACTCTCACTCTTTGCTGATGACATGCTATTATATCTAGAAAATCCCAAGGATTCTACCAAGAGACTCCTGGAATTGATAAATGAATTCAGTAAAGTCTCAGGATACAAAATTAATGCACACAAATCAGTGGCATTCATATACGCCAATAACAGTCAAGCTAAGAATCAAATCAAAGATGCAACACCTTTCACAATAGCATCAAGGAAAATTAAATACTTAGGAATATATTTAACAAAGGAGGGGAGAGACATATGTAGGGAGAACTACGAAACACTGGGAAAAGAAATTACAGAAGAGATAAACAGATGGAAATCCCTACCATGCTCATGGATTGGTAGAATCAATATCGTTAAGATGTCCATACTACCTAAAATGATCTACAGAATTAATACAATCCCTATCAAAATACCACCATCATTCTTTACAGATTTAGAAAAATAATTCTGTGCTTTGTCTGGAACCAGAGAAGACCTCATATAGCCAAAGCAATCTTAAGCAAAAAACAAATTGGGAGGCATCAATCTGTCAGACTTCAAAATTTACTACAAGGCTATAGCAAACAAAACAGCATGGTACTGGCACAAGAACAGAGATATAGACCTTTGGAATAGGATGGAGATCCCAGATATAAAACCAACCTCATATTTTCATCTAAGCTTTGACAAAGCAGACAAAAATATACATTGAGGAAAAGAATCTCTATTCAATAAGTGGTGCTGGCAAAACTGGATACCTACATGCAGAAGACTGAAACTAGATCCTCACCTCTCACTTCTCACAAAAATCAACTCACCATGGATAACAGACTTAAACCTAAGGCATAACACCTTAAGAATTCTGGAAGAAAATGTCAGGAAGACTCTTTTAGACATCCGCCTAGGCAAAGAATTTATGAAGAAGACGTCCAAAGCAATCATGGCAGCAACAGAAATAAACAAATGGGACCTAATCAAATTAAAAAGCTTCTTTTACAGCCAAGGAAACTATCATTAGAGCAAATAGACAACGTACAGAATGGGAGAAAATATTTTCTTTCTACAAATCTGATAAAGGGCTGATAACCAGAATCTATATAGAACTTAAGAAAATCGGCCGGGCGCGGTGGCTCACGCCTGTAATCCTAGCACTCTGGGAGGCCGAGGCGGGTGGATCCCTCAAAGTCAGGAGTTCTAGACCAGCCTGAGCAAGAACGAGACCCCGTCTCTACCAAAAAATAGAAAGAAATTATCTGGACAACTAAAA
>NW_012140524.1:12271089-12275223 GCF_000956105.1 Propithecus coquereli | reverse complement strand
AAAAAAAAAAAAAAAAAAAAGACATCTGCACTCGAATGTTTATAGCAGCACAATTCACAATTGCAAAAATGAGTAAACAACCCAAGTGCCCATCAATACATGAGTGGGTCAATAAAATGTATAATAGTATATCATGGGATACTATTCAACTACAAAAAACGATGGTGATCTAGAAGCTCTTATATTATCCTGGATAGAGATTGAGCCCTTCCTTCAAAGTGAGGTATCACAAAGATGGAAAAACATGCAACATATACACTCGCCATCAAATTGGTACTAACTGACTAACACTAAGGTGTTCACATGATAGTGATATTCATTGGGTGCCAGTCAGGTGGGGAGTGTTGTGGGGGTAAACCCACAAGTAATGGAAGCAGAACGCACTGTATGGTGGAGGGACATGCTTGTAGCCCTGGCTTGGGTGGGACAAACGCATTACATGTAACCAAAATGTTTGTACCCCCATAATATCCTGAATAATAAAAACAGAACATCTTTAAAAAATATATTAAGTGAGGACTTAACTGTAGTTCTCCTTGAAGTTCCATTATTTTTTTTTCTCTTGTATTTTGACACTGTTTTTAAGTGCTTACATGTTAAGAATTGTTATGTCTTTTTAAAGAATAATAAGAGAACTGACTCCTTTATTATTATGTAAATCCCTGATACCTTTCCTTGCTTTGAAGTCTGATCTGTTTGAAATTAATATAGGTACTCCTATTTTCTTTTCATTAGTATTGGCATGGTATATCTTTCTTAATCCAATTACTTTTCATTTATATGTGTCTTTATATTTAAAGTGGGTCTCTTATAGACTACATATGATTTGATTCTGTTTTTTCAATCCTCAATCAATCTTAGTCTTTTAATTGGTACTTTTTGATCATTGACATTAGAAGTGATTACTGATATAGTTGGATTAGTATTGAGCACATTTGTTACTATTTTCTATTTTTTATGGTTGTTCTTTGATCCTGTTTTTGTCTTTTACTATTTTTCTCCCTGTTGTGGTTTTATTTGGGTATTTTACATGATTACATTTCCTCTCCTTTCTTGACTTATTAGTTGTACTTCTTTTTAAGAAAAATTTTAGTGATTGCCCTAGAGTTTGCAATATACACTTACAAATAATCCAAGTTCACTTTCAAATAGCACTATATCACATCACACGTAGTATGGGTACCTTATAATGGCAAAGTAACCCTCATTCTTCCTTCCTATCCCTTATATCATTGCTGTCATTCATTTCACTTATACATAAGTATATATAAACATATATATAAGCAAATATATTATATATAATCACATTGTTGCCATTATTATCTTGAAAAAACTGTTATCTGTTAGATCAACTTAGAATAAAAAAGGTTTTTAGTTTTCCTTTACTTATTTCTTTGCTGGTGCTCTTCCTTTTTTTATGTATATTCAAGTTACTGACCTATTCTCTCTAAAGAACTTCTTTTAACATTTCTTTCAAGGCAGGTCAATTGGCAAAACATTCCCTCAATTTTTGTTTCTGAGAATGTCTTCATTTCTATTTCACTTTGAAAGATAATTTCACAGGGTACGGAATTTTAGGGTGGTGGGTTTTTTTTCTCTCAACACTTTAAATATTTCACTTCACTCTCTTCTTGCTTACATGGTTTCTGAAGAAAAGTCTGACGTAATCTTTTGTTCTTCTATAGATAAGGTTTATTTTTCCTTCTTGTTTCTTTTAGGATGTTTTCTTTGTCTTTGATATTCTGTCGTTTGAAAATAACAAACCTAAGTATAATTTTTCTGGCATTTGTATCTCTTCATTCTGAGCTTCTTAAATCTGTGGTTTAGTGTCTGACATTTATTTAAAGAAAATTTTCAGTCATAATGTTTCAAATATTTCTTTTGTTTCTTTCTCTCTTTCTTCCCTGTCACACAGGGACACACGCTTGTGTAGTTGTCCCAAAGTTTTTGGATATTTTGTTTTGGTTTTCAGTGCATTTCTCTTTGCTTTTCAGTTTTGAGAGCTTCTGTTATGATATCCTTAAACTTAGAGATTCTTCTCTTAGCTGTGTCCTATGTACCTATAAGCCCATCAAAGGCATTTTTCATTTCTGTTACAGAGTTTTTGATCTCTAGCATTTTTCTTTGATTCTTAGAATTTTTATCTTATTATGCTTACAATGCCCATCTCTTCTTGCATGCTATCTACTTTATCAATTATAGCCCTTAGCATATTAATCACAGTTGTTTTAAATTCCCATTTTGATAATTTTAACATTCCCGACATATCTGGACCTGGTTTTAAGACTTAATCATTCTTTTCAAACTGTGTTTTCTGCCTTTTAGTATGACTTATAGCTTTTTCTTGAGAGCCAGACACAATGTATTAGCTAAAAGGAACTGCTATAAACAAGCCTTTAGTAGTGTGGTGTAGGGTGCTGGAGGAGAGGTAGCATAGTCCTATGATTAGGTGTCAATCTTTTAGTGAGCCTGTATCTCTGGACTGTGAATTTCAATCATGTTTCTCAGTTTCTCCCCCTCCCTCTTAAGTGAGACAAGATGTCTTGAGGGACTAAAGTTGTACATTTTCCTCCTGCACAAGGGAGGCTAGAGACAGTTGGAGTTTAGTTTCTGTGGCTTCATAATACTTCCAAAATAATAAAAATATTCTTATGTTCCAATGAAAAGGATCACTAGAATTGCTGTCTTCTAGCTATTTCTGTGTATAATTTCAATTTTTTTTCCTTTAAAGTCTATATACTGTAGAGAAACATTGTAAGTTCTGCACAATTTAAAATGATAATCTACTCTTTATTTCTCTTTTCACAGAAAGTTATACTTTGGAATGACTATAATCTTAAGATTCCCAGCACTTATTTTATATATTATATTGATTTGGGCCATGAAGAAAAAATATGAAGGAAAAGATACCAAGCCACCAGAAAATGAAAAAAATGTCACAGATGAAGCTAACATGGAATCCTTAAATAACAATGGATGTTTTGTACCTTCTGCTGGAGCAGACAGTGAAACATGTGCTTAAGGGGGAAAGAAAATCACTTCTGTTGCTGTGTTTCCAACCAACCTTATATTGATTCAATAAGACATTATTTTTGAGTAATTCCTGCTCTTTTCATTGAGAATTTCCACATTCTTTACTTACGATGGAACAATGAATAAGCCTATGAATTTATAATAAAACAAACTATAAATAAAAAGGAACAGGAGTGCTCATTGTTATGGTAAAGTTAGGAATTTGTGTCAAGATTAGAATATATGATCCATACAAATTTAAAGCAAGAAGCATCATTAGTATGTAATAGAGAAAAAGTATTTGCTCAGGTCTTTGTAATTATTAATAAGCCCAGTGACTAGAGTATGGGTAGAGGTAAAAAAAAAAAAAAATAGACAAGGGAGATTAATAGCCTAATAAGGAGAAAAGCCTGATGTCTTTTTTTAAAACCAATTTGGACCAGATTACTCAGGCCTGAAATTTAGCCTGATGGAGGATTTATGCTATTATGATATCTGCTATTTATGTTAAATCATATAATTCACAGAATTTTAAATTTGTAATTTGAAATTGTGTTTGACTAGCAATGCTAATGCATCTTCTTCCAATTTCCCATAAAAACTGCTGAAGAAATAGAGATATTCAAATATTTGCAATCTGAGATTGTCAGATAAGATATTGCAGAATTCATTAAGTTTCTGTTGGACCTATGGAAATGGGTTAAGTAAAACTGACTTTGACTTGAGAGAGCAATACTCATTTAAAAGATGTGACTTCATTCCATCTGCCTATTCTCTGGGAGAAGTGAAATCTCTGCCAGATAATATATCACCTATCACATTATTACATTTTTTTTGTTTGTTTAGTGTTGGTACGCAAAAAGATATTTCACATCTCTATAAGCAGCACAAGAAATAGAGTGAATGAAAACAAATATTCAAATACTGTATTTTCTAGTAGCAGCTACCCCATTAAAACGAATGCCAGAGGTTGTAGTTTTTTTTTATTCTCAATTGGTTAAAGGATTCTTTTTGTATCAGAATTGACTGTGAAATTTTTTTAAGAAAGAAATATGATCATATATCACTTATCTCCAGTGAGACGGGCCTTTATCAAAAAGTCCCAAAACAATAAATGTTGGC
>NW_012140524.1:12265103-12270537 GCF_000956105.1 Propithecus coquereli | reverse complement strand
TAAAAAAAAAAAAAAAAAGAAATATGATCATAGACCTACTCCAGAGATTCTGAATCAAAAATCCATCATACAGCTTAGGTATCTCCTTTTAAAAAATTCCACATGTGATGCTAGGATCCCTTGATAGACAGAAAGACACAGAATCAGAGAAAGTATATTTGAGCATAGCAAAGTCCCATAACATAAATGTTACTAAAATCTGGGTATTGGCCTGGAAGGTATATATATTAACCTGTCCTTAGGCTGTAGACCTAAGAAAAGATTTATTAATCATACAACAGAAATTTGAGGAAAACCACCCACATGCTAAGTTAGTGGTTTTGGCTGATATAAGTATAGCTACTCCCATAAGCATTTGGTTCAATTTGCATTAAATATCTTTTTCCATCCCCTCACTTTTAGTCTATGTCTGTCTTTATAGATGAATTGAGTTTCTGGTAGGCAGAATATTATTTGGTCTTGTTTTTGTTTTTGCTTTTTTAATTCATTCAGCCAATCTACATCTTTTAAATAGGGAATTTAATTCATTTTCATTCAATGTTATTATTGAAAGGTGAGGATTTATCCCTGACATTTTATTGATTATTTTCTGGTGGTTTTGGATATCCTTTGTTTCTTGCCTCCTCTCTTTTCTATTTTTGCAGTAGGGTTGTGTTCTGTAGTGATAAAGTTTAGTTACTTTCTCTTTCTCCTTTGTCTATTGGCTCTACCAGTAAGTTTTATTGTTTTTCGTGCTTTCATGATGGTGTTTATCCTCTTTTCACATTCAGATGTGAGATTCTCTTGGGCATTTCATGCAAGGCCACTCCAGTGGTAATGAATTCCCTTTGGTTTTGCTTTTTTGTGAAAGATTTTATTTATCCTTCATTTCCAAAAGATAGATTTGCTAAACATAGTCTTTTTTTTTCTTTCAGTATTTTGGATATATTATCCCATTCTCTCATGGTCTGTAAGGTTTCTGCTGAGAAACTTGCTGTTAGTCTATTGAGAATTTCCTTTTATGTGACTTGGTCTTTTTCCTTGCTGCTTTTACAATTCCTTCTTTGCCTTTGCCTTTTGCCAATTTGACTACAATATGCCTCAGAGGGACCTGTTTCATTGAGTCTATTTGGGATTCTTTGAGCCTCCTGTACCTGAATTTCCATCTCTCTCCCAAAACTTAGGAAGGTTTCTGTTATTATTTCATTAAATATATTTTCCTCATCTTTTTCCTTGTCTTCTCCTTCTGGAATGCCCATAATACAAATATTTGTTCATTTAATAGTGTCCCATAAATCCTGTAGGCCTTCTTCATTCATTTTTATTCCTGTTTCTTTTCTTTTCTGTCTTCCTGTGTTATTTCAAAAGTCCTGTCATCAAGTTCAGAAAGCCTTTCTTCTGCTTGGTCTACTCTGTTGTTGAAGTTCTTCATTATAGTTATTATTTTAATCATCGAAGTCTTCAGCTATAGGATTTCTGTTTTGTTCTTTTTATGTCTATCTCTTTATTGAATTTCTCATTCAAATCATGAATTGTTTTTCTGATTTTGTTGAATTGTCTATCTGTATTTTATTTTATCTCACTGAGTTTCCTTAAGATTATTATTTTGAATTTTTTTCTGGCATTTCACATTTCCATATGAGTGGGGTCTGCTAATGGAGAATTATTGTTTTCCTTTGTAGTCGACATGTTTTCTCACCTTTTCATGGTTGATGTGTCCCTACATTTGTTTCTACACATCTGGTGAAAAAGTCACCTCTTCCAATTTAATGGAATAGATGTCATAGGAAAAGCCTTATTTTTATGAATGAGTCTTGAAGTTTGGGTTCAGTGGGGTTTCCTTCATTTTAGGTGGACACAGTAGCAGAGTATCCATGTATGAATAGTTTCCTCAGCTGTAATCTAGACTAGTGGTGTTTGCAAGTCTCTCAGTTGCCTATGCTGAGAGAGTTTGTAACAATGGTGGTCACAAACTGGGTGGAATTGCCAGGTTATTTCTCATTTGGGGACATGTACAGGCACACAGTGAGTCAGCCAACTTGGAGTCTAGCTTGCTGGTGTTGGAGCCATGGAGCTGTTACTTTCACTGGGAACACAGGCATGGCTGATTAGCCAGCCTGGAGGAGTGCCTGCCGGGAGTGGCTTTCAGGTTTCGTTCTCAGGTCTGAGGCATCGGCACAATACTGCTCATCTGGCCTAAGGTCATGTCTTCTGGGGGCAACTCAAAGGCTTGTTTCTCTTCCCTGGGATGCAGGCACAAGTGTGCTTGGCTGGCCTGGGAGTGTGTGAGGCAGCTCTTCGCTCTGGTGCTCAGTAGCAAAGAAAAAATTCCTCAAAACACATAGTGTTTAGAGAGAAGGGGAGAGACCAAAATCTAAAAGAGAAAATGGCCTCCTCAGCTAAGTTCTTTTCCAAATTTATTACCAAGGATATCTACAAAAGGTCAGGGAGTACACAAGAATGTGGAAACTCGAGCAAGCATAGCTCTTTGCAAATAAGGAACAAGACGTACGGATGTCAGGTAATAATTCTTAGAACAAAGACTTAGCTGGAGGACAAAGGTCTGGGCCATTTGCTTAATTTTTAAATAACATCCATACATGGTCAGCTGTTTTCAGCTGACCTTTGCACACAGCAAACAAGCAGCTTCAGGTAGGTGTTTTCACCTGTCCCTTCATTCACTCTGCTCACATTCTTTCCATCCATCCATCCTTTCTTCTAGGCCCAGCCCCCATATGTCCCCCTTTTTGTTTATCTAAAAGTAGAGACATACTGTGAGTGGGAGAAAGAGAGATGTAAGTTTCAGCCAACATCTTTTCATGATGACGTTGAGAGATCATCAGTTGGCGGATCCGCCATCCTAGAAAGTAAAAGAGACAGAAAGTGACAAGATCAATCACAACAGTAAACCACATATGTTAAGTTGAGGCCTGAAAACCAATTATTAGGATTTAGCCAGAAAAAATCCTTTTGTAGATCCTGAAGATATGACATTTGGGTTTCCTTTGGAATGGTAATTAATTGTCTTTGTAATTCAGAAGTCAAGCCAGTAACACTCTTTTCCAAAGAGGCATTTAAAACGCCATGTAGGTGTAGCTTTGTTTTTTCCCAAGAATATTGAGACTGATGGTAAGATAATGGAGTTACACAAAGGTGGGAGTGTCCCCAGTCACATGGCAATGTTTGTCAGAGAGACAAAGCTTGCTGTTGGTCACCTAACCACTCTATTGCCGCCTCCAGTGCTTGGCAGCATGTGAGAATACCTTTGTCAATGGCTGTGACATTAGTCATTACTTCATTAACAGCTTTAGCTGTATGAATAGAAGCTTCTAAAGAGACTGAAGCAAGGGTGACAGTGGCTATAATCACAAGAGCTGAAATGAGGAAGGCAATTGAAGTAAACAGAAACTAGGGAGCGCGAAGCTTTCCGAAAGCCTGCTGAATGGCATAAAGGCAGAAGAATCCTGCCATGGTCGGGTAAGATTAACTAGAAGCCATACTTGAGCCTTCCATCTCAATGGCAGCACATAGGTCAAATTAAAGGTTGTCACATTGTGGTAGGAAAGAAAATTTACATGCCAGGCTGGAAGGGTAATGTTAATGATATAATACAAACCAGTCACTGTCGAAATGGGCAACTGTTGACCAACTACAAACAGGAGAACTCGTCTGGATGGGAGAACCTGTAGAGATTTGAACACAAACATATCTTTTTCCCCATGTTAACCCACCAAATGGGCCATCCCAAGTTCCCACAGAATCCCATCATCACACCCACACCTTCCGTAGCGGGTCAGATTGGGGTCTAGAAAGGGGGGTGTAATGATGAAGGACCACAATGGAGGATGGCTGGAGACTGCACAAAGTCAAAAATTTGAGAGTGTATAATGCTTTTGCTACTCTTTGTTATGGAGGGGCAAGGTACTCCCCCTTTTGTTTTTCTAAATAATGTTTTTAAGGTTTTGTTGGTCCACTCAACAACTGCCTGTCCAGTAGGATTGTATGGAATGCCAGTGGTGTGGCGAATATTCCAGTCCTGTAAAGTGGTCTGAAAGCAACTGCGGTGTAACAGAGTCTATTATCAGTTTTTACAGTATGAGGAAGCCCTAGATAAGTGATGGAGTTTAACAAATGAGTGATAGTATGCCAGGCAAGCTCACTCGATCATGGAGTGGCATGGATCATTCCTGAGTAAGTGTCAACGGTTACACATAGATAACGGAGGCTCCCGAAGGCAGGAAAATGAGTAACATCCATTTGCCAGAGTGAGTTAGGAGTTAAGCCACAAGGGTTAACCCCAGGTGATAAAGGCACACCTTGTACAGCCTGACAAGCTGAGCAGGCACATATTATGTGACGAGCTTGTTGTTGGGTAATGGGAAACTGTTCAGTAAGCGTTCGAGCACTTTCATCAAAGAACTGATGGGACATTACAGCATTTTTAAAGGCATTTGTGAAATATACATGGTAGGAAATGAGATGATCAATAACATCATACGGCTGGGAAAATGCATGTCTCCCCCTGGCTTTGCCCATCTCTTAAACAGTGTTGGAAAGCAGACGGTTTGGAGGAAGAATAAAGGGCTCCCTCAAGAGGAGGGGGAGGAGGTGGAAACTGTTCCTCCAGGTGAGCCAGGGAGGGTGATGAAAACGGCTCGGGCTCTGGGAATTCTATAGCTGGAGGGGCCTCTGGCAGAGGAGAAGGTGGAGGTGGAGGAGGAGGAGGGAGCTCCAATGGATTAGAATCCATAGGAACATGCAAGGGAGTCAGCGCTGTTCACACCAGACTCCAGGTGGTGAGCACGGCGAGGGGTACCCGAATCCCCTGCCTAAAATTTTTCATAAAAACCATCCCTACTTCGGACTCGGGGAAAATGGCGTATTAGGGGAGACCTCCTGGCTCTCTGCTCCCAGAGTGGGAGGTGAAGAACACGGACACCCACACTCCAGTGAGGCGCTCCCCTACAGGATTGGCTTCGGGAATCTACAGAGAAGCAGCGCGGGACAAGCAGTCCCGCGGATAAAATCAGGTGAACTGAGGGAGCACTCGCAGATTGCTGGAGAGTTGGGACAAAGGGGAAGGGCAGCGCGGGACAGCCACGCCCAGTGGCAGGCTGGCCTGGGCAGTGAGATCTGACTCACAGGAGGACGACTCTTCCTTTACCAAACCCCACTCCCACCCAGGCAGGGAAGTGCCAGAGGTCAGTGCGAAGTGGTAGCACAGACCGACAAGCAGTGGGGAGCCGAGACAGGAGTGGGGTCCATTTTGAGTGCGCCGGAGCTCGGCGCTGGGTCAGCATCGGAGGGGAGGGACCGGCCCCAGCGCGCGCTCCTTGGATCGGACGCCGCCCGAGCCCACAGGGGAGAGTTTGGAGGCAGCTTCTTACCACAGGAGACCGCCAGGACTAGATTGGGGGAGGGGAACTCCAGAAAAGAGGCTCTGCCGTGGAAATCG
>NW_012140524.1:12262175-12263713 GCF_000956105.1 Propithecus coquereli | reverse complement strand
GTAGAGAGTGAAGGAGGCTGTCTTCCCAGCGGGGTCCTGTAGCCTCATTTTCGCAGTGACTTGGTAATCAGCGCCTCCTCCCAAAGAATTAGTTCCCCACCCTTGGCAGTGCGGAGGAACAAGAGAAGCTGTTCTCTGGACTGTGACCTTGTAGGGGTGATGGATGACCCTTGACTATGATCTGACCACCGATATTGAGTACCAAAGGGACTGACTCCACATCCGCTGGGGTGGAATAGCGGGACAGGCTGCTTTCTAGTCTGGGTCCCTCAGGGGACTTAGGCAGGGCTTCTCTAGCATCCCTAAAGTGTGTACTTCTTACCAGCTAGTCAACCCTGCCCTTGAAGGGGTGGAATAATAAGGGTCACCACTTCATGAGCTGAGATGCCAGGGAGCCCAAGGTAGTGCCCTTCCCCCAGTCTGGGGGATTATCTGCCCCTCTAGCAGGTGAAAACCCACCCTAGGAGGAGGAAAGAAACAAGAGAAGACATTTTTCAGGCCGGGCCTTGTGACAGTCTCAGCCAACACCCCTCCTACAGCCCTCCAGGACAGAGCCCGCCCCTGAAGGTAGGGAGACAGGAGAAAAAATACTTTCCCCATAGGACTAGCCTGAATCTGTATGACCTTGGATCTAAGCAAAAGGGGACAGTGTGTTGATGTGATACAGCTGATCGGTTTTGAACACCTGACAAGAACATAACACAAAAGCTTGTACTTGGTACCCAGGCTGTAGTCATCTTAGGGGCTAGTGGTTTGGGAAGGAAAATCTCGACCAGAGTCCTCAGCAATTGCACCAACTGGCACACCCATTAGGAATTCCTCCACAAGAGTGCCTAATAAGCCCTGAATAACATACTAGCAGCTCATTCCTAGCTACAGATCAAGCAATTTCTGAAGTATACTGCCTCAGACATGCTGATTCCTGCTGCTCTTCTCACCACACCTTAAGTGGTAACAAGGCTCAAGTTGCCCTTGGGAGTGGCAAAACATTTCCCAAAGACTCAGGCTTTTGTATGTCCCATTTGGGTTTTTCGAGCTCAATTCAAAGGTTCTGGAATACCTTGACAACTGACTCCTCCACACAAAATATAAGCAACAAAAGAGAGAGCAACCTCATAACTAAAGGCAGCGCCTTCCACCTCAACCAAGTAGTCGATAGCGGAGTCACACACTCAAAAGTGACCCAACTCCTGGAAAGCTAAGCAAGGATAAGAAACTCACTAATCTCTGTAAGCAGAAGGAGCAGACAACAGGCCAGTGATAACCCAACAGGCCGAAACCCCACCAAGACAGCACAAGACCAGGGAACATCTCTTCAGCTCTGCCAAGGACCTTCCCTTTGGATCACCAAAATTAAGTTCATAAACCAGTCGTAGCACATCCAGTCCTTGATAAAGTACCCTGATGAGAAAGAATCAATGAAAGAACACAGGAAACATGAAAGATCAGAGAGAAAAGTCACCTCCAAAAGAAAATATTCGATCTCCATCAACAGATACCAATGTACAGGATACAATTAAGCTGACAGAGGAAGAATT
>NW_012140524.1:12197663-12256026 GCF_000956105.1 Propithecus coquereli | reverse complement strand
AAATAAATAAAAAAGAAAAAAAAAAAACATCCCTACTTGTTCCCAGAGTTCTAAATCTAACACACCCTCGTCTGGGAACCAGGGGCAATGTTGTCTTACTGCACATAAGAGTTGTTGTAAAGTTTTTGGTTCAACAGAACACCAAGCAGCTTTTAAGAGCTGCCGCAAAGTGCACAGATAGATCCTCTGATCTTTTGTCAGCTCTTGCCCCATGTTAGAAATCCCCTTCTGAACTACGCAACTTGGTCCCTTTCCCAAAGCAGCAGGCGGGACTGTCCCTTACAGGGATAATTCCCCTTGTAGTCCGGACGAGGAAAAGGATCACTGAACACGAAAAGAATCACTGGACACACGGATTCCTGAGTCATGTCGGGGTCACCACTTGTAGCAGCAGCTTTTCACTCCGGTTCTCGGTAGTGAAGGAATAATTACTCGAAACACATAATGTTTAGAGAGAAGGGGAGAGACCAAAGTCTGAAGGAGAAAATGGCCTCCTCAGCTAAGTTCTTTCCCATATTTATTACCAAGGATACCTGCAGAAGGTCAGGGAGTACACAAGAATGTGGAAACTCGAGCAAGCATAGCTCTTTGCAAATAAGGAACAAGACGTACAGATGTCAGGTAATAATTCTTAGAACAAAGACTTAGCTGGAGGACAAAGGTCTGGGCCATTTGCTTAATTTTTAAACAACATCATACTTTGCACACAGCAAACAAGCAGCTTCGGGTAGGTGTTCATTCACTCTTCTCACATTTTTTCCATCCATCCATCCATCCTTTCTTCTAGGCCCAGCCCCCACAGGAGTGTGCCTATCAGGTGCAGACTGTAGGGCTGTTTCTCAGACTTGGTATGTGGGTGCATGGCTGCTCAGCTGGTCTGGAGGCATATCTGCTTGGGATGACTCATGGGGCTGTTTCTCAGACTCGGGACATAGCTGCACAGCTGTTCCATTGGCCTAGGGTTGTGTTTGCTTCGTACAGTCCACAGGGGTGTTTCTCAGACCCAGGCCTCAGTCGGACAGTTTCTCAACTGGCCTGGGTGCATGTCTGCTAGGGGTCGGCCATGAGCTGTTCTGTGACTGAGGAAATAGGTGTACAGCTGCTCAGCTCTGGGGGCTTGTCTGCCAGGGGCAGCCCACAGGGCTGCTTCTCAGGCCCCAGATGTCAGTGTGAGGCTGTGAGGCTAGCCTAGGGGTGTGTCTGCAGGGGGTGGCCCATAAGGCTATTCCTCAGGTCCAGGAAGTAGGCATACAGCTGCTCCGCTGGCTCGGGGGGGCTGTTTCCTAGGGATGGGCTCAGCGCTATTTCTAGCGCCCATGCCACAGCTGCATAGCTGTTTGGCTGGCCTGGGGTGTTTCTGCAGGGTGTGGCTGACAGGACTGTTTTGTAGGCCTGGGAAGCAAGTATAGGGCTATTCAGTATAGGAGGTCCCACATAAGGCTGTTTCTCAGGCCTGAAACCTGGGTTCCCAGCTTCTTGGCAGCCTGGGACCATGTCTGCCATGGGCAGCCCATGGGGCTGTTTCTCAGGTCTAGGACACAGGTGCAAGGCTGCTTGGCCAGTTCAGAAGCATACCTGCTGGGGGCAGTCTGTGGGACTGTTTCTCAGGCCAAAGATGTGGACTTTTGGCTGCTTGGCTTTCCTGGGGGTGTGCCTAGGATTGTTTCTCAGGCCCTTGTTGGGGATACAGGGCCATTGGGTAAGCCAGAAGCATGTCTCAGAGGTACAAAGGTGCTGCAGGGCTGTTTCTCAGGTCATGGGTGTGGGCACATAGTCACTCTATTGGCCTGGGAATATATCAGCTGCTCAGAGGCTCAGGGGCCTCTCTCACTTGAGGGAGGGAATACAGTGGTTTGGCCCACTCAAGGGCAAGTTTCCTCTGGGTGGGCCTGGCAGACTGGCCCTCCATCTGGAATTTTGACAGTAAGGGGTTGTTCCCCTGCCATGCAGGACCAGAGTTCTAGCCTATCCTGTGCCCAGTCTCCACACAGCTGGGGTTGTGGTAGTCAGCCACACATGTGGGCTTGGCATTATGAGGATGAAGCTGCAGTGCTGGAGAGGTGCAGTGGCTACTGGCCCCCAGAGGAGGGCGCCCTCCAGAGGTAGCTCTGGTCTCAAGACGGTGCCATGGTGCAGCAGCTTGGCTCACAGGGGGTGGGAAGTGCACACATGTGTTCCTAATCCAGAGCAATGCAGCTGTGTGAATTCCCAGCAGCTCTCCAACCTGGCCTCAGGGTTGGTGAGGACTGTGGGATTTTCCTGCTGTAAGAACTGAAGGTGTTTGGGGAGATGATGGGGGCTGGTGGGAATCTTCTGCTTACCTTTTCCCTGCAATGGGAAGTCCCTCCTATCTCTGGGCTGATCCCATCCTGGTAGGGGACATAGGACTACAGAGGCCAGATGCCTCCACACTGCCCTCCCGAACTTCCAATCAGCACAGGTTCATCTCCACTCCCCTGGGTCACTCCAGCACTCTCCCTTTGACACTCCGGTTAAATCTTAGCTATTTAATAGTTGCCTTGGTCCTTTGTTGTCAATGTATATCTGCTTATGTCGTTTACCCTTTAACAAATCATTGTAGTTGTTATTATTTTTATTTGTTTTGTTTTTTAATCTTCCCACCATGTAAGTGGTTTACATTCTCCGATTACCACGTCAGAGTATTCTGAATTTGTCTGGATATTTACTTTTACCTCTGTTTTGTATACCTCAGATGTTTTCATATTATTCATTGGCATCCTTTTCTTTCAGTTACAAAAATTCCCTTTAGTATTTCTTATAAGGCAAGTTTGGTTACAACAAATTCCCTCATTTTTTGTTTGACTGGGAATGTCTTTATCTCTCTTTTATTTCTGAAAGAAAGCTTTGCTGGGTACAGTATTCTTGGTTTTCCTTTTTTTTTTTTTTTTTCCTTCAGCCCTTTTACTGTATCATCCCACTCTCCCCTGGCCTGTCTACTGCCAGTCATATTGGAATTCCCTTATGTGTTATTTGCTTCCTTTCTCTTGATACTTTCACAATCCTCTTTTTGTCTTTGACTTTTGAGAGTTTGGTTATGTATTAGGGTTGATCTAATTGGTGATCTTCGACCTTTCTGTGCCTGGATATTTGTATCTTTCTTCAGGGTTGAAAATTTTTTTGTTATTATTTCTTTGAATAAAGTTTCTATCTCTTTGTCATTCCCTAGTCTCTCTTTAATGGCAATGGCACATATATTTGCTCTTTTGATGGTGTCCTATAGATCCCAAAAATTTTCTTCATTTTTTTCTCATTTTAAAAAAGTTTTTACTCTTCTGACTGTATATTTTAAAACAGTCTGCCTTCAAGCTCGCTGATTCTTTCCTCAGCTTAACAAATTCTGCTGTTGTTGTCTCCTATTGCATTTTTTATTTTGTTTATCATAATTTTTAGCTCCAGGATTTCTGTTTGATTTTTTTTCATGATTTCAATTTCTTTGTTAAATTTCTCTGATAAATTTATAAATTATTTCTCTGTGATTTTTTTAAATTTGCTGGGTTTTCTTTAAAAAGCTATTTTGAAATCCTTATTTACCAGATTGTTGAAGTGCATGTCTTTTGGATCAGTCGTTGGAGCATTGTTTTGTCCATTTGGTGGAGCTATCTTTCCTAGACTATTCTCATTCCTTGGAGATGTGCATCTCTGGCTATATATTGATGAATTAGGACAATCTGGGTTTGTTTGTGAACATCCCATTTCACTAGGCTTGTTTAGAAATTCTAAAAACATTCTATTGTATTCCGTTTCAGCACTAGAGGATGTCCTAAGACCAGGTTAGATACAAATCTCCTGATGGCTCCACTGCCGATGCAATGCCCAACCTGTATTGGCCTGTGGGAGATCCACAGAGGGCACTTAGGCCAAGTGGGTGAGCCAGCAAGGCCCTCAACTCTGGAGGATCTGTGAACTATTCTTCTTGCAGCATGACACCCATACACAGCCTCTTTGGTGTGATGTCTCCTCTGGCAAGGAGGGACACCACTGCCAAGTTCCACATGCTGGCTGCCATTAGCCCCCCCCTCTCTCTTTGTCCCTAGCTGGATTTTAGTGGTTTAGCTTCACCAGTTCTTACAGTGATTCCTATGGGCTGATGCAGGAGTGAGTCTCCTGTGGAGGGACCCAGGATGGTGGGGGAGCTAACTTATTCCAGCATATAAATTGTAAGTCCAGGGGAAGTTTTCCACATGGGTTACTGCAATGGCTTGGGAGGAGGGGTTCCATGGTCCAGAGAATAGGTCCCTTTAGCATGCAACTGTGATTTTACTCATTTTTGTGGTCCAAAGAGGCTTCAGAGCCTCACTTGAATGATCATGTTTCTTTAGCTCTTGTGAAGGTAATTTCATGCAGGGATAGTTTAAATCGATATTTCTGTGAGGGGATGATAGCTGGAAATACCTACTGTGCCATTTTGCTTCACCATAAACTCTATTGGGATCTTATCTCAATAAAAATTATAGAGAAGAAAATTATGAAGCTATTTTTCAAATGACTACAAAGAAAATCAAGGCAACATCTTAAATATTTATTTATTTAACAGTTATCGAGTGTTAATTATCTATCAAAATGAAATGTGAGAATAAAAAAGGACACTTCTCTGTGCAGCCTACAATTAAAGGTGCAGAAGAATATTAACAAAATTAAATTATAAAATGTTATAAATTATAATAAACTTATATTTATAAATGTGATATATGCAGTGAAAGAAAGAGCAACATTTAAAAATATATTCCAAATTATTTGATCTGCTGCAGAATCCAAGAATCCAGAATAAGTGTTCATCCTTAATCCAACAACATTTATTAAACAGGAATTATAAATTATAGCAGGAAAAAAGTAAAAATTCCATAGAGAGAAAAGTAAGATAAGGAAAGTTTTCAAGGAAGTAAAATAATGTATGAATATAATTAAAATGTACATTGGATAAGGTTAAAATATACCAATGGCTAAAAGATCAAATTCGTAATGAAGAAGTTTTATTTGAAAATTTCTAAAAATGTGGAAGAAAAGGACAAAGAGGAAAATTGTGAAAGAAGGACTTAGAAGAGAAACTAAGCACCAGCTGAAGAGATCTGATATTTTTGAGAAAGAAATAAGAATTGGAAAAGAAGCATCAAACAAAGAAAAACTGGGAGGCTGCCTTTTTATGATGAAGAAAAATAAACACATAGATTGGAGTCCCGTTATTTGCACCCCATTCGTTTTCACACAATGATGCTGCTTTCTCCTGAAATACTCTTTATTTCCACTTAATTAACTTCTGCTCAGCATTTAGATCTATGCTTAATCAGCATTCTTCAACATGTCTGATTTCTTCACTGGTAAAAATTTTCCAATTATATACATAGCATTTATCAAAATGGTAATTTTACACTTATGTATCGTTATTTGATGGCTATCAGTTTCTCCCTCTAGTCATAAGCTCCAGAAAGGTAGGAATTGAATTCACTTTTACCCACCACATTCATCAAGGTTTGCCAGAGACAGAACCAATAGGATGTATAAATAGATAGGTAGATAGATAGATGATGGATGGATAGACAGATGAGAGAGTACTTATTAGGGGAATTGGCTCTAAGTGATTATGGAGGCTGAGGAGTCCCAGATAAGCCATCCATAAGCTAGAAACCTAGGATGATCAGTAGCGCATTTCAGTCCAAGTCCAGAGGTCCCAGAACCAGGGAAACTGATGCATTGATGCTATAATTCTCAGTCCAAGGCCAAAGGGCTGAGAACCCAGCGGGGGTGGTGGGGGCAGGGATTGCAGGTACTGATGCAAGTCCTAGAGTTCAAAGGCCAGAGAACCTGGAGTTCTGATGTCCAAGGGTAGGAGAGAAAGGGTGTCCAAGCACCAGGAGAAGAGAGAGAGAGAATTCACCTTTCCTCTGTCTTTTTGTTCTATCCAGCCCCCTAGTGAATGGATGCTGCCCATGCACATTGAGGGTGGATCTTCCCTCCTCAATCCAACTCACACATCAGTCTCCTCTGGAAACACCCTCATAGACACACCCAGAAGTAATGCTTTACCAGCTCTGTAGGTATCCCTTAATCCAGTCAAGTTAACACCTAAAATTAACTATCAGACCCATCTATTTTATTCCCAGCATCTACCTTAGTACCTGACATATAGAATGTGCTTTATGAATTATTTTTAAGCGAATGAATAAGTGAATTTCAAAAATGCCAATCATATAAAATACAAATTTTATAAATAAGAACAGGAAACAACATGCAAAAAATAGCTGCATTAAAATCATGAGATTGGGAGTAATTGTTTCAGATGTTTTGAAGATTTTCTTTATTTTAAAATGAAAAATAAATCTATATTGTAGGAAAATAAAAGTGTCTTTTGAAAATTGTTAAGTATAAGGGATAAAAGCATTTAAATCTTTGCCTTTTGGGGTCTCACAAACAAGATGGAGAAATAGGCATATAACATATTATATAATAATATACACTGTAATACATACTATAATAGGATAAAATGTTTATGTTGATTCACAGGGACCATACTAATTTTTCTGTTTTAATGTCAACATATACACTTATGGAGATCTTACCAAAACAAAATTACTGAGAATTAATGATAAGAAATTTGGCAATGGCCATTGTCACTTTCCATTTGTGTGCCTTCTACCCTTCCTGAACAGACTGTGCTTATTGCCTGGAAACCAAGAACCAACGTGGTGAGGCAATGATTACCCAGGTAATGTGATTTCGGCCACACCCTAGAGTGCTCCCAACTGGCCTTCCCTGAGGCATGGAGCTTTCCTTCTGGCTTCCTTTCCCAGCTGCAGGGGTTTTCACCAGTATCCTCAGACTATAGTTTTTATTGGTCTTCCCCACTGAAGAGAAGACTTTTGTTTCTTAGGGGAGAAAGGAGAGATTGGTCTTGAGCCAAGCTTGAGCAGTAGTTACTATTCTCCTCCTTCAGCCAGCAGCAGTGGGACTCTGGAGCTTTTCTCTAATCTTCCCTGAGATTCCTGATTCCTTACAGAGGAATCGGCTGCAACAGGTGCAAACCCCCTTACCTCTGCAGCCTTCAGGGGCTTCACTTTCTCAGGCCAACCCCCACTTGATCTTTAGCAACTCATTAAAAATTCTATCCGAATTGTTTTACTGACTTAGATGGCATTGGATGGCTTCTGCCCCAAGTCAATGAATGTTCAAATCCTGTTTCTACCTCCAGAAGTCTGTTTCTCTCCACATACCCAGCTAACTGTCTGCCCAATAACATCGGTTCACTCATGGCTTTAAGAAAAGTTATAATTTGCATTTTATGCCCCTTTTTTCTTATTGTAAGGGTGTGGATGAGACACTCTGTCCTGCTCTCTGCATCTCTGAATGAAAGTGGAAGTCTCAGTTTTATTCCCTTGATGTAGAGGAAAATATGTTTCAATTAACTTCATAAATTTCCAAGACCAATTTGAATTATTTGAGAGTACCGCTCTCCCCTTCCCTCACCTGATTGTGGTTAATAGATTCTCTAATAACTAATAAATTATTTATTCTGTAAACAATTATTAACATACCTATCATGAAATATATCTTTCCTAAAGCAACTCATTCCATAGGCCCGAGTCATTAGGCAAGAAGACTTTTTGTTTTCTGTTGAATTTCTTCTATGTTCCCAGTTGGTTTTTTTTAAGACTAGAAACGCTTAAAATTGTAGGTTTGGTTTTAATAACTCCGGATTTTTTTATCCAGAGATTTATCCCTGGTACCTGAGCATTCAGGGTTCTGGTGATATTCTCCCAACAACATCTCCCACACTCTTAATAAGATCTTTTCATTAATATGAGCTCTCTAAACAACTAATAATGAATATAGCAAATAGTGCCATTAAGAATGAAGGTGGAAGAAAAGGTGCAATTTTGCACTTATGTCTAGTACTTTGAATATCTGCAAGAACATTTCCAGTGTGGTAAACTTGTTAGAAGTTATTAGGTGTACACTATACGGACTTCAAGTGATTTTCTCCCAGGCCTTAAGTAAACATGTAGAATTATGAAAAGACAGGTTTTCCATTCATATTAAAGACATTTATATATCTTTTCCCCCATATTACCTATTCTAAAAAACATAGCACAGTGTATCTTTTATATCTTTACTAATAGAAAGAATCTCTTTCTTAACTTTTATTGCAGTCATTTAGTTATCAAAAATGATGCTGGTGAAAGTTGTCTTCTGAATTTCTCAAGCTTGATATTCATGGAGATAAGTTAAATTATTATTTTTTTTGAAAATTAACTTCAACAGGAATTATAAACATCTGAGGGCTAAAAAAAAACATCCTGTGATTTTCTTTTAATTTAATTTAAATTTTTATAATATTTGCTTAATTTTTTATAAGGGCCAATGGCCAATTGCAGAAAGGTTTCATATTTTTATCACCCACCAAACTTTACTTCAGTACCATTTGTTTTTAATAAAGCTCTGAACTCTTTATTAAAAAAGAATGGAATGGCAGCTGAAGTACTGCTTGAACCAATTCTATCATTTATATCCTGTATGAGTCACCTTTATATATAATCAGGCTATAACGTTGATAAAAATTTAAAAGGAAAATAAATGCATTGTTTAAAAATACAAAAATAATCTGCTCGGACAGATGTTTGCTGGATCTACAAATCTCCTGAGTCATAAATTTAAAAATTAGATATATGAGTCATAAATTTTAAAATCACTTCCAAAATATCTTGTGCCTTTTATGTGGTTGAAAAACTGAAAAACATTTTAAATGTACAGTCAATAAAGAGAACCCAGATATAAAACCATCCTCATATAGCCATCTAATCTTTGACAAAGCAGACAAAAACATACACTGGGGAAAAGAATCCTTATTCAATAAATGGTGCTGGGAAAACTGGATAGCCACAGGTAGAAGACTGAAACAGGGCCCACACCTTTCACCTCTCACAAAAATCAACTCATGCTGGGTAACAGACTTAAACATAAGATGTGAAATGATTAGAATTCTAGAAGAAAACGTTGGAAAAACCCTTATAGACATTGGCCTAGGCAAAGAATTTATGAAGAAGACCCTAAAGGCAATCACAGCAACAACAAAAATTAATAAATGGGACCTGACCAAATTAAAAAGCTTCTGCACAGCCAAAGAAATGGTTGTGAGAGCAAACAGACAACCTACAGAATGGGAGAAAATTTTTGCATGCTACACATCCGATAAAGGGCTGATAACCAGAATCTATTTAGAACTCAGGAAAATCAGCAAGAAAAAATCAAACAACCCTGTCAAAAAGTGGGCAAAGGACATGAATAGAAACTTTTCAAAAGAAGACAGAATAATGGCCAAGAAACATGAAAAAATGCTCAACATCTCTAATCATCAGGGAAATGAAAATCAAAACCACAATGAGACTGGAGATAAGTGGTATCTTTATCAAAAGGTCCCCAAACCATAAATGTTGGTATTGATATGTAGAGATAGGAACACTCATACACTGCTGGTGGGACTGCAAACTAGTGCAACCTCTGTGGAAAGTAATATGGAGGTACGTCAAGGAGCTACAAGTGGAACTACCATTTGATCCAGTAATCCTTTTACTGGGCATCTACCCAAAGGAAAAAAAGACATTCTATAAAAAAGATATCTGCACTGGAATGTTTATAGCCACACAGTTCACAATTTCAAAGATGTGGAAACAACCCAAGTGCCTGTCAATACATGAGTGGATTAATAAAATGTCATATATGTATACCATAGGAGCTCTACTCAGCCACAAAAAACAGTGGTGATCTAGCACCTCTTGTATTATCCTGGATAGAGCTGGAGCCCATTCTACTAAGTAAGGTATCATAAGAATGGAAAAACAAGCATCATATGTACTCACTGTCAAATTGGTATTAACTGATGTACACTTAAGTGCACATATAGTAACATTCATCAGGTGTCGGGCAGGTAAGGGGGGGAAAAGGGGATGGGTATATACACACTTAATGGGTGCAGTGCACACCATCTGGGGGATGGAGACGCTTGAAGCTCTGACTCGGGTGGGGCAAAGGCAATACATGTAACCTAAAGATTTGTACCCCCATAATATGCTAAAATAAAAAAGTAGAAAAAAATAAAGAAAAAAAAAGAAAAAAGAAAAGAAAATAGTATTGGTGTTTTGTTTGAGATTTCACTAAACCTATCAATACATTTTTGGAAAACTGACATCCTTATAATATCAAGTGTTTCAACCAATGAATATGATATAGGCATTAATTTCTTTAAATAATGTTTTATATTTTGGGCATAGAAGTCTGGGACACCTGTTGTGAGATTTACTCCTTGCATTCCAATGTTTTTTATATACTACACTAAGTAGTATACTTTACTAATATAATTTTCTTTTTTTTTTTTTGAGACAGAGTCTCTCTCTGTTGCCCTGGCTAGAGTGAGTGCCATGATGTTAGCCTAGCTCACAGCAACCTCAAACTCCTGGGCTCAAGCGATCCTCCTGACTCAGCCTCCCAAGTAGCTGGGACTACAGGCATGTGCCACCATGCCCAGCTAATTTTTTCTATATATTTTTAGTTGCCCAGATAATTTCTTTCTATTTTTTTTAGTAGAGACGGGGTCCCGCTCTTGCTCAGGCTGGTCTCAAGCTCCTGAGCTCAAACTATTCACCCATCTCGGCCTCCCAGAGCACTAGGATTACAGGAATGAGCCACCGCACCCAGCCTAATATAATTTTCTAACTGCTACTCATTTATGAAAAACTACATTTGATTTTGTGTAATGTCCTTGTATGCAGTTAACTTGTTAAAATTAACTTATTAATTTTGATAGTTTATATGTAGTAACTTTCCTTTTATCTACATGTACAACATGTGATTGATATTTTATTATTCATTTTCTTATGTTTATAAATTTTAGTTTTTCCTTTTTTGCCATTTCCCTGGGTAGGCCATCCAGTATAATGTTGAATAGAAATGGTAATAGTGGACGTTAGCTTCTCTCATATGACATCAATGGGAAAGCTTTTAATATTTTCCATTCAACTGTCAAGTTTGCTGTCAGGTTTTGTTTTTTTCTAAAATTATTATTGTGTCCTCATGTATGTCACATGAAATATGTTGTGATTTTTTTTTTATTCTAAGTAAATATTTGCTTTTTAACCTCATTTTGTATTTATAATTTTGAATTTTTTTATATAGACCTTTCCTTCAAATTTGATAAGCTTAAAATTCCACAACACTTAGCTGTGCCCCTGCTCGTGGCAGGTGTTCAGCCTTGCATGGCACAGGCAACCTTCAGCTCTCCCATCCTTCCTGTGTTATCTTTTATCCCCGTGCTTGTTGCCTACTGCTTGTAAGATGGCTGCTGCTCCCTGAGGCCTAATATCCACAGTTCAGGAAGGAAGAAGAAAAAAGTCTTCTTGGAACACTTTGTTGTTTTATTTCAGCAAGAAGTTCCTTCCCAATTAGCAAGCCTGTAGGTATATTGGCCTAAACTATAACTGCTGTGACTATGGCCAGCAGCAAAGAAGACATTCTTATATTTGCTTCTTCTATTCCTTCAAGAAGTATTGGATTTTGTTCTTTCTCATCAATCCAGAGTCATCATTTCCCACCAAGACTTGTCTTGAAAGCTTGTGCAAAAAAACTCTGATTACTGAGTGACTCGCCACCTATCAACAGTGTTTGAAATTACTTAGTACTTTTATTTGTTGTTCTGTAATTGTTCTCTGTGTATATTTATTCATCTTTATAAAATGACATCAACTTGAATTCTATGGCCTACAACCAACCTCATCACATACACACACCAACAGGCACATCCTCTAGAACTGCAGTACCCAACCCCTAGGCCACGGACCAGTACAGTGGCCTGTTAGGAACTGGGCTGCACAGTAGGAAGTGAGCTGATGGCGAGCAAAGGAAGCTTCATCTGTATTTACAGCCACTCCGCATCACTTGCATCACTGCCTGAGCTCTGCCTCCTGTCAGATCAGCGAGGGCATTAGATCCTCATAGGAGCGCGGACCCTACTGTAAACTGCGCATGGAGGGATCTAGGTTGCGCGCTCCTTATGAGATTCTAATGCCTGATGATCTGAGGTGGAGCTGAGGTGGTGATGCTAGCACTGGGGAGCAGCTGCAAATACAGATTATCATTATCATAGAGGTTTGACTGCACAGAGACCATAATAAATCAACTGCTTGCAGACTCATAGCAAAACCCTATCAGTGAATGGCAAGTGACAATTAAGTTGCATCTGGTGGCAGACTTTATAGTGGCAAGTGAGTATCTTACTTCAATTGTAGAGCCGCATCTGGTGGCAGGCTCTAAGTCAGAAACTGACACTTATTTTAGTCTGTGGGTGGCCCACCCATTATTTTATTTACCACTTCTGTCTGCACCTCTTTCCCGCACTATGCACTTATCTCAGTCACAGTTTTGGTAAGCCCACAAGCTAACCCTAGCAATAATGAGTAAAAAACAAACATCGCTGGAGAGCTTCTTTGAAAAGGAGAAAAGACCCAATGATGAGATCGCAGAAGTCTCTAAGACTGCCAATGAAATGAAAGCTGCGTTTAAAACAAAATACCAAAAGTCCTACTTAAATTACAGATTCGTTGCAACAGGTGATTCACATTCTCCAAGCCTGCTTTGTATAATATGTGGCAACTGGCTATCCAATGAAGCCATGAAATCTTCAAAACTTTTTTGCCACATGGAGACCAATCACCCTACATTAAAAGACAAGCCTTTAGGGTTTTTCAAAAGAAAAAGTGTGAACACGAAGAACAAAAGCAATAATTGAAGGGTACCACTTCGTCGAATGTGTCTGCACTGAGAGCATCATTTTTAGTGGCTAACCTCATTGCTAGACCTAAGACTCCCTTTACGACTGGTAAAGAGTTGGTCCTGCCTGCTGCTAAGGACATTTGCCGTCAACTTTTAGGAGAGGCTGCAGTTCAATAGGTGGTGCGTGTTCCTTTTTTGGCTAGCACCACAACTAGATGAATTGATGAAATAGCAGTGGATATTGAGATGCAATTGTTAGACAGGATTAATGAGTCACCGTGGTACACAATTCAGTTTGATGTGTCTACCGATGTTGACATGGCAATGCTGTTTGTTTTTGTGTGATATATCTTTCAGGAGGATGTGCGTGTGGATATGTTATGTCCATTTTTGCTGCCAACTAACACCACGGCTGCAGAACTATTCAAGTCTTTGAATAGTTACACATCAGGAAAACTGAATTGGTCATTTTGTGTTGGTATATGCATGGATGGAGCAGCTGTCATGACTGGATGGCTTTCTGGTGTCACTACTTAGGTCAAGGAAGTTGCTTCTGAATGTGAGTCTATGTACTGTGTTATCCACAGAGAAATGCTGGGTAGCTGAAAAATGTCACCTGAACTAAATAACGTTTTGCAGGATGTGATTAAAATTATCAATCACATCAAAGTATGAGCCCTTAACTCACGTCTGTTCATGCAGCTCTGTGAAGAGATGAGCACAGAGCACACATGTCTTCTCTTATACACAGAAGTGAGATGGCTTTCTAAAGGTAGATCACTGGCCAGAGTTTTCGAGTTACGAGAGCCATTCCAGAAATCGCTTTTAGAAAAACAGTCACCACTGGCAGCACATTTCAGTGACACAGAATGGGTCCCAAAACTTGCTTACTTGTGCAACATATTCAACCTGCTCAAGGAACTCAATCTGTCACTTCAGGGGAGAATGACAACTGTGTTCAAGTCAGCAGGTAAAGTGGCTACATTCAAAGCCAAATGAATTATGGGGGCAATGAGTGAACAATGGGATTTTTGACATGTTTCAGACATTAGCAGAGATTTTGAAAGAGAATGAGCCAGGGCCTTCTTTTTCCCAGCTGGTGCATGATCATCTATCTCAGCTTTCAAAAGAGTTTGAGCATTACGTCCCAACCACAAAAGACACCTGAACTGGGAAGGAATGGGTCCATGACCCATTTGTGAATAAGCCAGGTGAATCAACTTTGTCCATGCTAGAAGAGGATCAACTGCTTGAGATCAAAATGATGGTGGCCTTAAAAGTATGTTTGAGACAACTTCAAATCTCCATACGATCTGAATTAAAGTCAAGGCAGAATATCCTGAGATTGCCACAAAATCACTGAAAAGCCTGCTTCCATTTCCAGCATCCTATCTTTGTGAAGCAGGGTTTTCTGCTGTGACGGCATCCAAAACAAGATTACAGAGTAGACTGGACATAAGCAACACACTTCAGGTGTCACCGTCTCCCATCCACCCCCAGATGGGACTGTCTAGTTGCAGGAAAACAAATTCTGGGCTCCCACTGATTCTGCATTATGATGAGTTGTATAATTATTTCATTATATATTACAATGTAATAATAATAGAAATAACATGCACAATAAATGTAACGCATTTGAATCATACGGAAACCACACCACCACAACACTCACTACCCCCTATTCTGTGGAAAAATTGTCTTCCATGAAACTGGTTCCTGGTACCAAAAGGTTGGGGACTGCTGCTCTAGAACCAATAAATGAAATGAAAAATGAAATGAGAAAACAATTGTTCCATAAACATCTGTTGGAGATCCTCAACAACTCTTATAATTTGGGAACTCAGTTTCTTTTCATTCTATAAAATGCATTCTTATTTTTAGATTATTATTATTGTTTTTACTAATGTGTAAGTCTTTATAAAATATTATTTTTAATAATATTTTATTGCACAGGGCAAAAAAATTAGTCAAAGAGCACAAAAGGGACTAAAATCAAAGACAAACATTTTCCTCTTTGATCTTCTACACAACTAGGCCAATGCCCCAGAAGCAACCATTTTTAAGTAGTTCTGTTTCTAGTTCCTCTGGTAGTGAACTCCATAAGGCTAATATGTGTATATCATTTAATATTAATTCATCAAGTTTAAAACACATATTAACTCCTTGCTATACAATATGAGGAATGGTTATTATTCTCTATCCTTTTACATTTCTTTTCCTAATTTTTGATTTTTGAAGTTAGTTTTTCAAGTTTCTGAAAATATTGGTTACATTTAGAATTATAAATAATATATTAAGCCACTTTTTGTAATTCCATTAACTTTAGACTCCCCGCAATATTAAATAAGAAAATTACTGACCCTCAACTTCTCACTACCTGTTCTCTTGTTCGTTTCCTTCATGTCTGTCTGCTATGCTATCATTTCTTTCTGAAATAAAGTCGGAAAGCTTTCTAAAAAGACTTTTTTCTTCTTCCTTCCTGACCTGTGGATATCAGGCCTCGGGGAGCAGCAGCCATCTTGCAACCAGGAGGCAGCAAGCACGGGGATGAAAGACAATACAGGAAGGGTTCTCATGAGGGTAGAGCAAGTACTCAGAATAAGAACCGATCTCCCTAGGCCTCATGGACACCAAGAACAGAGGTCATGAGGGATCCCAATGCACTCGAACACCCACTTTCTCTGACCTGCTTTCCCCCACCAAGAAGTGTCCAGAGAGAACCCTATGCTCAGTAAAATGCCATCTCTCCCATCGAGGGATAACAGAGACCCCAAAGTACTGGCTCCAAACTGGGCCTATGATTCTGTAGAGACGGAGTTCAAGTGGGTGAACTGTGCTTAGAGTAAGACTCGGCTTTCTCTAATCACCTCAAACCTATCAATAGGGGTCTGGAAATGGCCCCAAATGCTCAAGTTTCAGCTTCTCCAGTTTGCCTCCATGACAAGGGGTCACCACCAGGGAGCCGAGTCACCACCTCTCCTACTTTTGACACAGTCTCACCAACACTATCTGCCTTGAATCCATCAGAACTAATCTCATTATGTCCTTTGGTCCTGTTTATGTCAGTCACCTAAAAAACCCTAGAATTCCAAGTTATCTCTCATTCCCCTTCTTCTAATTTCCATGTCTAAAACCCATACACCTCATATTCTCTACTTTTTCTCTCAGACTCCAACTCATAAATGAGCATTCTCTTCACCATTGCACACTAAGCAAAATCTGCTTCCCTGAAACCTTCTCATTCAGGGGCTGTTTCACTTTTTCTCGCAACTCTCTGGATACAGGGTTAAGTCCTTGCTTCTCATTTTAGCTTCCAAACCATTCTCCCCTCTTCATTCCTTCACAAAAAAAAAGCAGCTCTAAATTTCGTATCATCAGACACTATACCTCTCTGCTCCAGTTGTATCTACCCCAAAGTTACACTCCTCTTTTCCAATGATGTTAGTTCCTTGCTCATGTTTCAAGGCTATGCCTCATCTTGAATCTTAGTTATTTCTGATATACCCAGAGATGAAGTCTCAAACTTCATGAGCCTAAAACTTAAGTCTTAATCCTTCCCCCCAAACCTATTCTACCCAGTCTTTCTCATCTCTGTTGCTTTCTTTTTATATCGCACATCCAATCATTTAGGAAATCATATTGGCTTGCAAAATAATCTGTACAAAATCCTTCAATTAACTGACTTGTTCACTCTCCAGCTACCAACTCATACTCTCTGCACTGGCAACTCATTTCCTACCTGCATTCCAGGCTGCCTCTAAATACATTCTGGATTACAGCTTCCTCCACTCGGTTCTATCCCTGCAAACACTCTCATCCTCTTTACATTATGCAAAAATAACCATAGTATTCTCCCAAGCTTCCTGCAATCTCTTCATCATCAGGGATTTATGTTATTTTTATATTTTGACTATCATTTCAATAGCAGAGAGAATAAGGAATAGACAAACAGAAATATGTCTGTTAATTTTACTTTCTTGAACCAGAAGCCCTGTATTATCAGTAAGGCCTCTTGTACTCCAAAATCCTTCTGTTCTTTGATTTTTTTCATGATTACGAAGTAATAATACGAGTAGATTAGATTTAGTTTTTAATATGTACCTTGAACTTTATTCACCTCAGTTTCAAAACGGAAGCTTCTTTTTACAAGTTTCATTCTCTAAGATTATTTTTAGAAAATTAGTGTTTGTGTTCTAACTTAGGACACAATAGGTGGCATAAACATTAGTCTATTCAGCAGGCTTCCTGACTCTGGGAATGGGTTTTTTGGGTTTTTGGTTTTGGTTTTTATTACAAAATCTGACACTACAAACAGCCTTTAGGGACTAAACTTTTTCTAGTATTGTCCTTTTCTCTTTTGACTCCAATACTTGTTTTTAAGAAAGAGTTTAGTCACTAGATTTGAATTGCTGAAAAAAAAAAATCCAACAATCTTTGCTACATGATTTTTAATAGCCTGATTAAAGTTTGTCAGTACTCTGAACAAAATGACCAAATATATTACATGAGTAATACAGGAGAGAAAGAACAAAAGCAAGCAATGATATATTAATGAGTAATCTATTATAAAAGAGTCATGTCTGGAATGAATAGAAAGAGCTAAAGGACAATTCCTAAATAGAATAAGATGTAGGCTTTTTTCACATGGAGGTGATAAATTTGAATAAAATACTTAAATGTTCACATACACAGGATGAGAATTTCAGTCTGTGACTAATCCCAATAACAAAGTGTGAATTCAATGGAATTAAATAGATTTTCATAACAGAAAATTTTTAGAACTATTTAGAGCAGGAGATATGAGAAATATACCCTTATCTTTGTGAGCTAAAAGAGAAATTGCTGTTTTAACAATAAAGCTGGCTCTAAAATCTTGTTTAGTGGGTTGTTATAAATGTCCCTCCTGGGAAAACCTCAAGTGCTATTGATACCTCAGAAAAACCATCAGTGAATATTTTTATCTGGAGTGAAAAAAAATTTCTTGAGTTTCTTAAAGACAAGAAAAAGTTACCTGTAGTGACTCTATTGATTTTTAAAACAATCAAGTTGTACAGTGAGTTCTCCAATTCTGAGAAGGATAATATAATAGAGCATTACAGTTTAGTTTTCAATTCATTATCATTCGAAACCTTGGAATTTTGGTGTATATCTTTGCACTCATTTTCCTTCACTGTGACCTTTGTCTGTACAAGCTCAGTTCCTGAAGAGGCATTTTCACCAGGTAGTTGACGCTTCCTCAAAAGAAGTAGGACTAAAAAGGCTGGAAGAAAGCTTAATCCTCTCAGTCCTGCTGGCAATCCAAGGTAAATGTGGCTATTTAAAAAAAAAATGTTAAAACATATTAAATCTTACATTGACAGTATGGTTAGTACAGACTAATTTTATATATCTTTATCATATTTTATTCCCATAAGTATAATAGCAGCTAACTGTATTGCATGTCAATCTTATATCAGCAGCTTTGCTAAACTCTCTTATTAATTCCAACGTTTGTTAAAATATTTGGGTTTCTTTATTTTCCATTGAGAAAATCCAAATTTATTTTCATCTTTTCTAATCTTTTGTTATTGTTTTTATTATTTTTTTAATTGAATAGGACTTCTACCTTAAATCTAATACTGACAATGATAGCGGTTTTATTCCAGTATTTAATAATAAGAATGCTTCCAAAGAATCACCATTAGTTATGGTGTATACTCTTGTGGATATTTTTTTAGATAAACTTTATCAAGTTAAGGAAGTTCTCCTTTTCTATTCTGAGTTTTCCCAAAGTTTTAATCATAAATGTATATAGTATCACCAAATCACTTTTCTGTATGTAGTTAGAGGAAAATCCAACATTTTCATGCCTTTATTGTGTTCATAGGGTGTATTACAGCAATAGATTTTTCTGATTTTGAACCATCCATGTATGCTAAAAATGAACCCTAATATGTTTTATAGATTATTAGATTCAATTTGTTAATTTTATGTAGGATTCTTGCACGTATAATATCAACCTATAATATTTTTTTCTTCTATGTCCAGTGTGAACATAAAGATTGTACTAGCTTTGTAAAATGAGTTGGGAAATTTTCCCTTTTTCTATTTCTTGGAATAACTTGCATAATGTAGGAATCATCAATTCATTGTAAGTTTGATAAAACTTGCCTTAAAAACATCTGCACTTGGTGCCTTTGGGAAATGGGCTTTTTTAACAGATTCACATTTTTAAATAGTTACGAATATATTCAAAGTTTTCTATATATTAATAGTAAAATTTGGTTATATATTTGTCTAAAAAATTCTCTATTTAATGCTTCCAAACGGTTATATCTGAAATCTGTACAGAAGTATTACAAGTATCTGTATTTATATTCCCTTTTGCATTCTTAATAGTGTCTATTTGTGCCTCCTCTATTTCTTTATTTTACTTTCCAGACTACTGTTATTATTATTGTGTTTTCATATTTTCAAAAGTATAGCTTTTCATTTATGGTATCAATGCTTTGGATTTTTTTCAAATTTTTTTAGTGGCATAGGTCCCAGTATGTGGGTTAACAAATATCTATACACAGATATATCTATTAGCTCACTCTTGTGCAATTTGGTGGTTCGAATTTCTGCACTCTCCCTTGTTTTTCTCTGTATTTAACAGACATTTGTGGAACAAGTTTTTGAGATCTCCCATTCTGATTGTAGATTTCTTCTTGTGATTTAAAAAATTTTTGTTTTATATATTTGAGATTGTGTTGATAGATTTACATAGGTTCATAATTGCTATATATTCTTGGTAGAGTGTTTCTTTTATCATTAAGTAGTATTTCTCTTTAACCCTCTTAATCCTTTTCCTTTAAATTATATTTTATCTCAAAGTCATTAATATAACTACAGACATTGATTTAGTATATGTCTGGTATGTCTTCTCTAACCTTTATCTTCAATCTTTCTTTTCTTTTAATTTTTCTTATTTTTGATCTGTCTCTTATAAACAACATATAGCTAGAATTTTTGAAAAGTCCAATATGAAAACCACTGTCTTGTAAGAAGCAAATTCTATCAGTTTACGTTTATTGGGAAACCATTTAGGTTTATTTTTTCAACTTATTTTGTGTGTTTTAATTTTCTCATTTCGTATGTCCACTGTATTTTCATTAACCATTTTAATCATTTTCTGCCCCCTAGTAGGATGAAATAAATGTAAGTGATCATCCTCATATTTCTGGCAAAATTTAAAGGTAATCAGTAGTTTTGTTCTCAAGAATTATTAGAGTCTGAGATTTTACTTGGCTTGTAAATTAACAGATTAGTCTGCCATGGTTTCATGGATGCTGGCAGAAGATACCAGGCTCCTGGGGTAGAGACAAAGGACTTTTTTCTCACAGCACAGCAGTCAGCATCAGCTTCATGTTCAGGTCGATTTTCCCTACCTCCCAAGTCCCAAAGAGGTGACACAGAGGGAGACACAGGCAAACGTAGTGCTCACAGCAGTTTGGGTTACAACTAAGAAATCCTGAGTTTAGGAAATCCCAATCTTTTAAATGGGCTGCAAGAAAATCTGCCCAACATTTGCCCCAGAGGGAGACATTTTCTTATCATCCTGGACAACAAACTAATAGCGCTCTTCTTTAGAGGGAGACACTATCTATATCTACATCTCTATCTACCAAGGTTTCAACATCCTTAAGTGGAGAACAAAAGCTGTCAGTGACTCTGCTGACAAGGTATGCAGAAATGTGGGCATCCACAGAGAATTGTCTACCAATAATATCTACCCCTCATGTCTATAATATCTTAGCTTCTGGTAAATTATCTTATAAATACACCACTTCATGGGCCAGTTTCATTAATCTAACAGAGGATGGTACCGAATCTATTTAATGTATCTCAAACAGCATTTAATTAAGGCTGCTATCAACAGTAATCCAAGCAGCAGGATGAAGCCAACTTCCAAGAGTGACCCTCGCGGTTCCTTAACTGTGGTCCTGAGCCTGTCTCCACGTTGCCCTTGTGGGACTTTGTGAGAAAAAGGAATAGATGCGAAGATGAATCTCATGCTGTCCACTCTCCTCACAGTTCTTGACATATATACTTTTGCTGGTCAAGATAAAGATCTTAGAATGCTTTAAACAATGCTAAATTATTATTTTTTTTTTTTAGTAAATAGATGAGCTTTCTTATTGCCCCATGAGGAGAAATTAACACAAATTGAAACAAAATTCAAATCTCCAAATGAAAAAGCACACGAAAACAGGAAGAGCAAAAAGAAAGAGTTTTGTTCAAAATTGTATCTATATTAACCAAAAATAAGGCATTAAGAAACACGAAGAATATTGTTTCAGCAAGATTCATTGAAGAAGAACAAATATCATTTTGGAGATGAGAGATTGGTGGTGAGAGGAAGGGAGGCTCCAGACTAGGGAGATGATGCAATGACATAGGATGGAACAAGGAGGCTTTAGAGGGCAACATAATTTGGATAGGTGGCTTATGCATAGCTGTTACCTTCTCTCATGTATTGATTATTAACAATTTTAAAAACCACATTTTCAAAGGCTTAGTTAGGGAAGCCATTCATGCTAATATTTATCAAGCACTTTAGAAATAATGGGAAAACAAAATTCTAATATATAAATAAGAAATGGAAATATAACATCAATATCTATTCTGAAAATAAAGCCAAAAGTATTCCTGTCACTTGACAAAAGAAAATGTTCGATATGAATGGTGCAATTTTATGCCTAGTCTGTGCTTATAAAACAACGCTAAAAAAATTATTATGTTTACCTGAAGTTGGTGGAATCATATATCCTGCATGCCCCTGGCTTACCACATTTCAAATTTCCCCAATGTAAACATGTGGAGTCCACTAAAGCTCCAAAATAGATAGGTGCAGGAATGCCAGCTACAAGTAAGAGAGAAAGAAAAATCTATTAACAATGTAAGAATCAAGATACATTGTTTTATTTGGAAATATTTCAATTTTCTCTGTTTGTACAACAAAGTTTAACAAAATATAAACCTAATGTTCTGAATTTGATTTTTAGAAATTATGTCACTTTTATGGTAAAGTTTCTAAATTATAAAGAATAAGTAATCTGAAGCATAAAATGGAATTATAGATCCTGAACTTTATATATTTTCTGAAATGTTTCAGGCCAATCAAATGTACATTTCAACAAAGCATTTCCTGTTCATTTCTTTTCAATTCTTCTAATAGACTAAAAGTGTAATTAAGGTCAGATAGGACCTGTTTAAATAAAAGAAGTTCTCCATCTCTTCATGTGCTTCATTCTTGCAATAATTACAAAGTGATGTTTATAAATACAAGAAACATAGACTGTCATTTTGAGAGAATCATTTCATTTACTTAGCATTTAATACTGGTCTGATAGGATGTTGGGAAAAATAACTATTTTTACCAAATATTCTTGTGCAAAATGCATGTAGTCCCACACCAAGAGACTTTTCTTCAGACTTGATACACCTAAAAAATAAATAAATTTATAAATACAAGAAAAATAAAGATTTAAAAACTACCATAGTTTCTTAAAAGGACTGTTTGCATGCTAGTAACACACACTGAGCACTTAAAAAATTTACTTGTATGCTCAGCTATTGGTTATTCGGGGCCTGATTATCAATCTATAGCCCACAATCTATAGCCCACCCCATTTCTGGTGATTGGCATTTTACCCATCACTTTTTGCTCATTCATTTCTACCAGAAAGTTAGCAAAGAAGAAAATATTTGAAATCATCCCAATTCTATCCCAGTATCCTCCTACTGACAGCAGTTCTTGATTCTCATGGTTAAACCTTAAGCCTAAAAAGCAAGAACAATGCAGCCCTAGCTATATTGAGATTATTTGTATTAACAACATATAGAAAAAGCTAAGAATTTACATGAGTAAATATAAGGAGGAAAGGAAGCAAGAATAAAAATTTTCAAAATAAAGTGATAAAAAAATCCTAAGCAAATCTAGTTTAAGTGATTTGGTTTAATTTCAGGAGTTGCACAGCGTTTCTTCCATTCTCTTCAAAAATCCCCCCATCTTTTCACTGGTGCCTGAAATTCCTGTAAGAGAAAATGAAGAACATAATATCCCAGTGGTGCTTTTTGGTGTCCCACTCACTCCAGCATTAGCATGGCTACCTTAAGAAAAATTCACCTTAAGAACTCCTCTGTGCTCTCTTCCCTTCCCTGATTAGCTCAAAGTTGAAAAAATAGAAGCAATTTTCTTCATAAAAGGAAAAGGATACAGTACCTTTTCAGAAAACACTACGTTTTACTGGTAATTTCTTGGTACAAGGATTGTACATAGAATAATTCTACAACATCATAAGGCAAGACAGTTGATCCAGACACTATCTTTCTGATGGAGAGGTTATTTAGACAACATCAATAATTTCACTCAGAAGGAAATAAAAAAGCCAGGAGACCTAGCATGACGCTCTTGGTCACCTGATGTCCTTTTTTTTTTAATTTTTAATTTTTAACTATTATGAGGACATGACAGTTGTATATGTTTGTTAGCACAACAAAATGACTATAATCAACTTGATTTCCTTTTAATCAGAAAATAGGGTATTTAAATTTTATTTAAAAAATGTTTTTTTCTCCTCTGATTATCTTTAACATAGTACTTCATAATCTTACAGGAGCATGAGATCTTAATAGCTCACAAATTATAAGCAGTTTAAATTGTTCTCCAGCATTTATCATTACTTAGCATTGATAAGAACATCAATTTCCAGAATTTAGGAATAAGAAAGAAAAATTATAATGTAAGTTATAAAGAAAATGCTGAGAGAAATTCAATACTTATTTAAAAATAGCAAGCAAACATAGTTGTTGCATCCCTCCACCATCATGGTAGGATATCCAGGGAGAATCTGCAATAATAGAGAAAAATTTATCTACCAAAATCCAGGTGTGAAACTCTACAATATGATCTTGGCAAGAGACAGGGAAGAAGAGTAGAGACATGAAGAAAAATGAGAGCATGATTAAGTATTTGTCTTATCAGGGAGTAGATATTAATACTGAAAACTTTTTTAATTGATAAGCAAGACATAAATGTAGTTAAGAATCTCAATAATCAGGTTAACCTTTTGGGAAAATACAGCTTTCAAAGGAGCAGAAGAAACTCTAATCTATAGAATGGAAAGTAAAAAAAAAAAGCCCTACCACAATAATTACAAAAAATTCAAATAGGTTAAGCACATCAATCTCAGGTTAGAAAATCAGATCTAGCACATCATCTATGAAGGGAAGTGGAAGATTAAAGATAAAGGGAAGGAAAAAGATATAACATGTATGTTATGAATCACAAGAAAGTTAGAACTGTAACTCTAGTAAGAAACGAAATGGAATTCCCTAAAAGAAAATACTAAAAGATAAAGAGTAACAGTAAGTGCTGGTAATAATAGAAGTATAATAATCAAAATAAATGATTTAAGTGTGAAACTCAAATAGCTGACTAAAGAATAACAAAGCAAGCCCAAAAGAAACAAAAAAAAGACATAATACAAAACAGAAATTCATGACATAAAGATAAGATTAACAAGCCTCTGGCAACATTGATCAAGAAAAAAATAAGATACAAATAAACAAAATACAGAAGACAAAAAGAGAAAATCCTTTAGATACATCAGAAAATATGAGAGTGATAAAAGAATATTATGAAAACTTACACACAACAGGTATAAGTAAAAATAAAAAATGTGAATAGACAATAACACTAAATGGAAATAATGAGCAAATACCACTGTCCAAATAAGCCTAATGTACAAATGCTTTTACATGTGAATTTACAAAACTTTCAGCAAACAGATATTTCATGCAAATAGTGCTAGAAATTAAAAAATAGAAAATTTACCAATCCACTTTGTGGGACTAAAATGAGTCTAAAACAGAAAAAGCATAGAAAATGATAGATCTATTTCACTTATCAACATAGATGTTAAAATTTTAAATAAAATAATGTTTAAACAAATCAGATCAGCATTAAAATATTGTGATTATGAGATTTTTTCAGACATGAAAATAAAGTACAACATTAAGAAGTCTATTACTTTATTTCACTACGCTAAAAAGTCCTTACTATAAAAATTATATATAATTGCTTTCACAGATGTAGAAAAATATATTTGATAAAGTTTAATACCAATTTTATCATTAAAAACTTAGAAACTAGATGATAATCACATGCTAAATATCTGCAATAAGCATCATACTTGATAGAGAGGTTTTATATAGTTCCCATTAAGATTAGAAAAGAACAAGAATACACACTATTAGCACTATAATTTAACATAGTTGGAGGTATCAATTGATGCTATAAGAAAATTTTATAAGTCTAAGATGTGTAATATTGTAAAGCAAAGAGTACCATTTTGTGTATGTGAGAGAGAGAGAGAGAGAGAGAAAGAGAGAGAGAGAGAGAGAGTGTGTGTGTGTGTGTGTGTGTGTGTGTGTGTGTGTGTGTTATAATGAGAAATATTTTTGGTCTTTGTCCCTGACTTCTGGCACGAAGCTCCTTGGCACTCTTATTAGACTTCCCTGGGAATTTCCTGAGTAATTATAATGTCTTTTGTTATTCTTAAGAGGCTCCTTTTGATCCCATCTGAGTTTATGCTAATGAGATCACTTAGGGTGGGGCCCCTACATAGCCTGAGGATGGGACAGACTACTCTGAAAGACCAAGTAAATAGAGGGTGGAGATTAAGCTCTCTAAAAACTCTTGCAAAGGCCATTTGATGAGCTTCTGGGATGGTAAACTTATCCACATGCCAGGAGGGCGGCACACCCCAACTCCACAGGGACAGAAACTTTTGTGCTCTGGGACCCTTCCAAACCTCCTGTGGCTTCCATTTGCATCCTTTTTTATAACCTTCACAATAAACCAGTCAATGTAAGTAAAGCGTTTCCTCCCTGAGTTCTGTGAAACATTCTAGCAAATTATCAAACATGAAGAGGGCTCCTGGGAATCCCCAGTTTATATCTGGTTGGTCAGAACCCTGGGAGGCCCAGACTTGTGAGCGGTATGGAAAATGAGGGCAGGCTTGTAGGACTAAGTCCTTTAACTTGTGGGATCTGATGCTAACTTCATGTAGATGGCACTAGAATTGTATCAAACTGTTGAGCTCCCAGCTGGTGTTGGAGAATTGGTGAATGTGGGGAAAAAACCCACACATGTGGTTGGCAGAAGAATTCTGTGTGAGTAGAGAAACAGTGTGTTTTTATCAGAGTTTGTATATATCTATATAGGTGTGTGTATAATTTACACATAGTATTTAGGAAGCAACCTAATGACATGTCACCTTTACAGAGAAATTTTTAAAACTCTATTCAAGGATAGAAAGGAAAATTTAAATAAATGGAAAAATATTCCATATTCACCAATATTTGATGTCAGAGATTCTCCAACTGATCTATGAAATCCATACAAAACTCTCAAAATTCATATGGGAGTATAAAGATTCATGGATAGCTAAATCAATTTGGGAAGAAAAAAATAAAGGAAAAATGAAGGTGACAGGTGGGTGAGGAAGAGTTATCATATGCAATATTAACCTTCACAATGTTAAAGTAATAAAATCAATGTGACACTGGTATGAGAACAGACAAATACATTTGTGAAACAGAGTAAGAGTGAAAAGTAGACCCACATTATATAAAAACTTGAGACATGATAAAGGTGGAACCATAAATCAAGGAAGAAAGAACCTATTATTGGGAAAACAAGTGTATTATATGGAAAAAAATAACACTGCTATCTCCCTACAATATCTATATATAGATTTGACATGGTATAAAGAATTATATGCAAAAGATAAAACTGTAAAGCAGTAAGATAAAATTTAAGGGAATATTTTTCTAAATTAGGAATATGGAAATACTTTTTGACCCTTCATCCTAAACACACAGACCCTAAGACAAGAAAATTGTTGGATTTCAGTATGACAAAAGTTAGGATTTCATTTCATAAATGATATTGTGAAAAAGTTAAAAGAAAGATGACAGACTAGGAGAAGAATTGTACCATGTAAACAGTATTACATTCATATCCATAATTTACACAGTAATCATCAAAATCGCCAAGAAAAAGATGGGAAACATAATGGGGAAATGGGCAAAAAAATGAATAAACATTTTGAAGCCGAGGTCAAATAGTTAAAAAATAGTTTGAAAAGATGCTTAGGCTAACTATATCAGGAAATTGCATATTAAAATATCGATGAGCCACAATCACCATTTATACCCATGGGAATAGTCAACATCAGAAAGTGGGAGAATTCCAAGTGTTAGTGAGGATATAGGAGGTGAGAACTCTCATGAAAAAAACTCTAAGTACTAGCAGGACTGGTGATGAGTTTACCCGCGCATGTGCCTATGAACCAGGGCAAGACTTACAGCATGCCACCATCTGCATGACTATAAAACCACATACACACACACACACAAATCTTAATATTTCACAAAGGAAAATGCGTATTTAAAGACATATCTATTATATTTAAGTGGGTACTTCTGATGAGTGGAAGTAGGGAATGAAATAAAAAAAAAAAAGAAGAAAGTAAAATAAAACAAGAAAGAATCCCTGCCCGGCCTATGATGATAATGTGTTATAAACTGAGCATTGTGATTAACTTAACTCTGCTCCCAAGTTCCAGTAAAAGAAAGAGAAAAGAAAAAAAAACTGCAAACGGTGTTCAGGACCGTTTGCTGGGCGTGAAGAGTGCTGTAATTGAAAGAATACATGTTTAAAGTACCTAAGTTTGAAACTTAGCTCTGCAATCTCCTATTTTTCAAAAGCCCTTCATCATTTGTGTTTCACAGTAGCCTTGTAAGAGTCAAACATTTATTATTATGCTCATTTTTTATTAAAGAAAAATGGATCTCGGAAAGATCGAGTAACCTTGGTGAAAGGGGGCTTTGAACAGCTTTGCACTCTGCTGTCCTGTAAGTTGACCCCTGGAAATGGCAGCACTAACTCCTCACCTATCAAAGTGACCACTTGCTATGGCTTCCCCTAAGATAGAAATGTGTCTCTTCTTGTGTTGCACAATGAGAAGCCCACTCATTTAGCTCTAAGAAATAAGGAAGGAAAAAAGGGAGGGATAGGAAAGGAAATGATGAACAGATGAACATTTCTATTGCTAACTTTAAAAACTGTGTAAAATTCTACAATGCTTAATACAAACCCTTAAAAATGGTATTATAAAGCACTGAGTTCTTAGTTACAATGGGCTCCAAGTGGCTTCCTTAGAAAAAAAAATTATGTTAATACATAAACAGAAATAAATCTAAATAATGAAAATAATTCTTGTACCTCAGGAGAACCATATATCCAGGTATGGCAGCTAAAGAATAAATGAAACTGGCAATTCCCGACAAAATTAGAAAGTACTGGAGCATCATGGAACAGTCATGTCCTTTGTCACACAGCCCAAGAACTGCAGATGAGTTTCCTGATGTTTGAATGCAGCTACAATTTTGGAACACCTGTGAAAAAATAAAATAGTGTTAATATTCATGCTATGGTTGCATTTCTGTTTTCTATGAATGAGCTTGCATTCAATAAAGAAACAACAAAATAAAAAAAAAAAAAAAAAAAAAGAAAGAAAGAAAAAAGAAAACAAAATAGTACTCTATTTTAGGAAGAAAAATCTTGCACACAAATCTCAACTATTTTGACATAGCCAGTTGGATCAAGACAGAGACTGCTTACTCCCTGTATTCCCATGTCCTTTATGATATCTTTCAGGATTATTACATAAAATAAAACATAGATGGATAGTTTCAGAAAAATGGTATTTTTGTCTAAATATATGGAGTAAATTTGCAATAAGTAAGTTATCCTAATGGCATACTTTTTTAAAAAAAACAAATACTGTTTTTTCATGACACTAAATATGACAGACAAAATCTGTTTCAGAGTTCTCGGTTGAAATATTAACAGATGCTTACAAATAAAGCTTTGTTAAAAGTATATAGTTTATGTCAAAAACAGAGTTCATTCAATCTTCTTAAAATTTTTATATGTTTTCAGGTCTTAATAAGAATCAAAATTTATATTTTACTTTGATCACCCACCAACATTACAAGTATTGTGACATTTTAGAGGCAAGAAAATATTTATAACTCCAACTTCTTAAAAAATTGTTAGGGCCGGGCGCGATGGCTCATGCCTGTAATCCTAGCACTCTGGGAGGCCGAGGCGGGCGGATTGTTTGAGCTCAGGAGTTTGAAACCAGACTGAGCAAGAGCAAGACTCCGTCTCTACTAAAAATAGAAAGAAATTAATCGGACAACTAAAAATATACAGAAAAAATTAGCCGGGCATGGTGGCGCATGCCTGTAGTCCCAGCTACTCGGGAGGCTGAGGCAGAAGGATCTCGAGCCCAGGAGTTTGAGGTTGCTGTGAGCTAGGATGACACCACGGCACTCTAGCCTGGGCAACACAGTGAGACTCTGTCTCAAAAAAAAGAAAAAAAAAAAAACTGTTAGTATGTTAAAAACACAGAAAGCATATGTACACAAATACACAGGAAAAAAAAACACAGCAATTAGCTTAACAATTGAAATCAAAACTGCCAACTTTATCTCAATGATAAAAATGTTTTAGTTTGGAGTATTTTTAATCCAAATTATTTGAGTAATAATCTAAACCATTTGGAAATTACAGATCAGTGTTCAGACACTATAAAGATTTTACATAAGATCTAGGAAATAAAAGGTAATCAAGACAGCATATAGGAAATACATTATTTTTTCCACACACACAAAAAAATAATTTGATTTTCAGAAAAGGCCAATTTTATTTGTATTGCATGTAGGTCCATTTCATAGTTGGAAAGTGCCAACATAGTGAACAAAAGCTGTGACAAAAAGGCCAATAGAATGTATTACCATGTTTATTCCTGTTCCAACCGATGTCTCACAACCAGCAAGACAAGCTGACATATATGATAAGCCATTGTCTCCACAAACAGGGTCCCATGTTTTAGTTGGACAGTTGCAATCCATGTTGCAGTCAGCAAGGATATTATTTCCTACATATAAATCTTTTGGAATTCTGAAATGATTTTAAATAATGCCATGGATATTGAAAGATCATTCAGCCTTTTTCCCCACCCCCTCTCCTTTTCATGTCAATTCTCAATTACATTTCCTCTCCTCCCCAAAATAGAAACAGAAGTCTTCCCACCTTCAATGTGTCGTTCGTGTACTATAGCTCTGGTACAAAAGATACCTGCTTCAGTGACCACATAGCCACATTTTTTTTTTTTTACATAGCCACATTTTTAATGATTTATTTCAGAATAACATACAGGCAATAAACAAGCATTAACTTAATGCCTACAATGTGAGGGGCATTTTTCCAGATACTATTAGAGCCCAAAAATGAAGATGACTTAATCTCTGTGGTTGAGCCATAAGATGAAAAGTAACAAGAAAGAGCTAACTTGAAGATCAAAATCTGCAAGTTCCATTTATAATGTGGAAAATACATTTAGCTCTAGCAACATAGGTTCTTGAGTTAAAAAAAATACATTCTGTGAGTATAAAAAGTGCCCAGCACTTGTAATATGATTGAAAGAGCATTAGCATGGAAGTCTAAAGACTGAATTCAAGTCCTAACTCTGACTAGATCCCAGTGGCTTTCTGCACATTCTCTTTGGTAATCAGCATGATTGGAGATGGGGAAAAATCTTTAAGATTCTTTACAATTTTAAAATCCATGTTTCTACATTGATGTAGTTGAAGAGGTTTGCCATGAATTCCCTCTGTCATTAAATCCCTCTGAATCTCTATTTCTTCATCTGTAAAATGGAGATAATAATGCCTATCTTAAATGGAATTTGCAAGACTCAAATCAGATAATGTATATAAAATTAATTTATTATTTTATATTTGAAATTGTTTCAGTCTTATAATCCTTGATGACAGTCTTATAATGATGTTCTGTTTCTTATAATCCTTGATGTTTGAGAGAATATTTTAGGATATTCTTCATTTCATTTTATCTGATGACTCTATTATCTAAATATGCCTTACAAGTGAATTTTGAAAATTTACATCACTATGGAAAACCTTTCAGTAAACCCAGATAATTCTCAAAATACAAAAATCTAAAATTATTCAATATTTTAGACATAACTATACAAATGAAATACACGAATTTATTAATTAATTTCTCATGTACTCGAATTCATTTATGCTAAATCCAAGCCCATAGTGGAAACATATAAAGGCTGTTTAGACTGTATAGTCAACTTTTAATTTTACTCTTTTATAGAAGTATAAAATATATGGATAACATATCCTAATACAACCTTAAAACTATAGGTAGTTTCTTTGATATCCACTTTAATGTCCACAAGAATATCACAAAGATAATCAGACACACACACACATATATAATCATAAACTCACCCTGTGATATGTTCCTAACCCCTTTAATAAGCCTAGAGCTTGAATGGATTGGGTTATGATTGACAGATGGAGGAAAGATACAGGAAGATCATGGATCACTGCCATTAATTCTAATAAGCAAATGATCTAACCACTGTAGAAAATATACTATTAACTGTAGAAAGAGTATGAGATTCAAGAGAAAATAACATACCCTTCATAAGAAGTAGTTATGCCAGCAACTGAAGAATTATCACAGGTCATGAAAAAACTAGAAAAATAGAGTAGATACTCAAATAAGGATAACCAACATGCTATGTGGGCAGCTTGTTTGACAGTAATCTTGAACTTCTTCATAATTAAACCACCAACGATATATCCAATGCATATTGGAGGTAAGTTATAAACACCTATAAATGCAAGTAAAATATTATTTACAAAGTGGCTTATTAAAGGAACAAATATGTTATCACTTTTATCTAATATGTCTTATACAAAAGAAACTATTTAGGTCCAACTCCCAGTGAGGAACAATAATTTAATTTGATCCTCACTTAGTTACACATTAAATACAGGGACATTTTGAAATGCCTCATAATGCTGAAGAATATTTTGGAAGATTATTATTATTGTTATTCATTTAATTAATTGCAGTAGGTTATAAATTTCTTATAGATGGGGATCATGACCAATATTTCTTTTTCTAGGATGCAGGTAGTAGTGGCAAAGTTGACCAATAATTTATTAGTTTATTACTCTCCATTCTGTAGGATTGGAATATATATATAATTTTTCAGTTATTTACTCCCCCTCCAGTTGTTCAGAATTTGACTCAAGGTACTTTAGAGGGTCACTTTGCTGAGCCCGTTGCTTGTCAAGTGAAGATACATTTCACTGACCAGCACTCTTCCTCTCTTAACACTGCCCAAAAAAAAGGAAAAAAGAAAAGGAAAAGGAAAAGACAGCCATGTGTTGCATTCATACAACGCCAACACCTGGCTCACTGAATCATATGATTGGGAGAGCTTGTTAAAAATCCATTCCAGAGCCCCACACTGTAATCTGATTTAGTATGTCATGTCTGACGGGGGTCTGTTATCTGAACCTTTCACAAGCACTCTAGGTAATATGGACTCAAGTAGCCTGGGATATTGACTTTTCAAAACAATGGAAAGAACCCAGGAAAAATCCAAGTTAGGGTAGAATCACTAGGGTTAGTGTGGAAAAGCAGAATGTATGTGGCTGCAGAGACACCGAAAACCACCAGGGGGACCAGGAAACTAAGTTAAGAGGAACGTGAATCCATGAATTGAAGCCAAAAGAGTAAAATCTCGGAGTAAAACACAGAATCCTGAGACACTAATTCTGTCTTCCTTTTTAAATTAATAGATTGACTATTTGAAAATTGTATCTAATTTTTGTAGTTCCCAAGATTTCCATAAATATTATGAATTTGCATTTTCACTGGCGACAGAGAGCAGAGAAGAAAGTCGGGATGCTTCTGGCCTCTTCTCTTTCCCACCCTTTCTTGATTTTTTTTTTTTTTTTTTTGGAAAGTGGAAAGGGGAAATATATAGAGACAGAAATATCCTAAAAGACTTCAATTTAGGAGTTTCCTAGACTTGACATCACACTGTTCGCCATTTCATGGGGGAAAAAAACAGTGCTCTGTTAATGCAGAGAAAAGCAAACATACCAATTAGAAAGATTGCATCCGAAGATGATTTTCCGTATTGCTGTTCCATATATTTAGGCATGAAGGAGAACATATTAACAAATGCATTGAACTGCAGCACACTTATAAGTATGAAAAGCATGTAAATTGGATTGCATGAAAGACTTTTCATGAACGGTAAAAAATCTGAAATGAAAGAATGATAACAGTGTCAAACTAACTTGGTTTTGTATTTTGTGATTGGCTTTTTCTGAAACATCAACCTCCCCTATAAATTTTTTTTTTTTCTGTTTTGTAATGTGTACATGTTTGAATCCCTCAAAAACTAAAGTTATAGCATTGCCTTAGTAGCTTCCACAAGTCAGTTATGTAGCTGACTGGGTAGGGATCAGAACACAATAGTTTTGCCCTCAGTAAGTCATTATTGTATCTTAAAGCAAAACTCTAAGGTGATCAAATATTGTCTGTGTCCCCAACATTTCATTTTTGTTCTTCTCGTTTTCCTTCTATTGATATCCTCTTTTCTCTAGAGATCATTTGGAATGAAAAATGCTTGTTCTGTCCTCTAAAGCCTGGAAGGAAATAAATTTGATAAATAAGTTCACAATCAAATATTGATTTTTATCCCTCCTTGAACATTTAAAATGAAGACATTGCAGGAATTAATGGGATATAATTTGGTTCAAGTACCAGGAATCTTTCTGCTTCTTCAGAACGTTTTGGTGGTTTTTGTCAATGTTTAACAACATGGTGCACATTAGAACCATCTGGAGATATTTTTTAAAATACCAACACCCAAGTCCCACTCCCAGAGATGCTGGTTCATTTGGTACACTCTAAGAACCTTGTAAATGACATAATCAAAACTTTTCCCTATTTGAAAAGGCTCAGAGCCAAATTTGTGGCCTTTCTCTAATAAATGTGCCGGGTCACACTGCTGCCATTTCAGCTCAAATTCTCGTTTCTAATTTCTTTTCACTTTCCCTATCTTCAAGTTCCCTGCCTTGATTTCTTTATTTTGTACTATCCTGGTTTGCGTAGTAAACTGCCTAAAAATTCATTCTAAGACAAAATATCAATAAATGAACAATCTGAAAGAAGCAGCAGCACAGCTTAATGCAAATAAGGTGCATGACAGGAGAAAAAAAATGTCAGAGCTCTTTAGAGCTTTTTAAATCACACGTTTCTTGACATTCCTATCCTAATAGATGACTCTCAGTAGTTCAAGTTTATTTTCTATGTGTCTGATACTAAGCTAAGCTCTTAGCTAAGCTAAGCTCTTTCCTAGTTTTGAAAATTGCATTGATCTTGCAGACCACAAGAGGTCTATCAGTCGGTATCAGGCCTTTGAGAAGAGTTGTTAATATAATCATGATGATTCTGAGAATTTGCAATATTCTGAATTGGCTCCTAACAAGCCAAGACGTATTAAAATATGTTTAACTGTGGTATAAATGAATTTGTAGTTGTTAACAAAAATTTTGTGCAAATTGGTATTATAATTTATGGGTGGTGGTAGAAATAGCAACAACAACAATAAAAATACTACTGGTAGTAATAATATTAATAGTAATGTGTGTCAGAATCCTTTTATCTTCACACAATCATCCTATAATAAGTACTATGATTGTGCCCATTTTACAGAAAAGGAAACTGAGCCCCTCCCATCCTCCAAATAAACACTCTTTGAGAATTCCAGTGCCTGAGACATACACCCACACTAATTAAATCAGATCTTCTGGGAATACTATAGAACGTTGAGGAATCAGTAATTTTTAAAATTTCCTAGGTGATTCCAACGTTCAGGCAAGTTTGAGAATCAGTGCTCTTGAATACTAAATATATAGACTATCTTAGCTTAGTCTCCCATAGAAAGACCTGTAAATTATGCTTTGAGCTTATATTGAGGACCTATATTTTTAAAAAGTTACATGAAATATACCCCTGCATTTGCTGAAAAACCCTTATATGGCTCAATATTGCCTGTATCATACAACCACATGATAATTTTTTTATAATTTGTTACTTTAGGAAGAGTTTCTTTTTAAAAATTATTGTTCTTTCCTCTGTCAAATTTAGGGAATTATATCACCTATCATGTCTTCTTTCTCTGCTTTAACTTCCAGGAAGCTCACATTTAAGCTAACATTTTGGTTACAGAACTAATCCAAATAGAGTATTAGGATTAATATATATTTTAATTCTTTAATTCTACTTTAATTCTTAGCTTGAATTTCTGTTTATTTATTTTTTTAAATTAGAACTATGTTCTCCATAAAGTAAGTTTTTTTAAAGCAAATGGGACCAAATACAGAAAGAGTCTGAGTGCCTAGAATGACATAAAATTTATATAAATGCTTACCTGAGATAATTCAGCTTCCAGATTACACTACTTATTTTCAAGGAGAAGCATAGGAAGATTAGACTAGTTAGGCATTATGGGCTGGTGACTGTTAATGACAGTCAAAATGTCTCAACAAAGCATATTATATTATAGTGTTAGACTAAAATTCAGACATAGCTATATAAAATAAACAATAAATTTTATAGTATTTAAAATGTTTATATTTGCCTTTAGTGATTCCACCCTTTTGCTTCTTGACCTCTTCTCTTTGTTTCTCTTCTTTGTTATTTTTAATTATGTCAGCATTATCCTCTAATCCTTCCTTTGGAAGTGTTTTGGGCAAAAAGAAGAAAGGAATGGCAGTGAGCACATTCACTCCTGCACAAATCAAAAAGCCAAACCACCATGCACCAACCCAACGAGTATCAGTGGGAGCTATGGTCAGTTCATCTGTAAAGAAATATATACATTTTTATTAGCTCAAGACATTATTTCCTGTACAAACAGTAGAAAATTATTAAAGTTATAATTCTCAAGTCTATCCAAGTATGAAATTTGTATATAATTCAAACATCTATAAAATTTGACAATATGTGGTGTTACAATATTGTCTAGTAATAAATTAGTCTGATTATCAGTCCTAACATGTAAGGAATTTAAAAATAGGTACTTACTAAATAACTAAAATGTCTGTTTAGTTATCCACAAATGATTGCTTGATAAAAAGAAATAAAAACCACTGTGGTTAAAGCTTTTGAAACCAAGAAATATAGTTGAGGTGCAGTAGTAGAAAGAGCTTGGATTTGGAGTCAGATCAGCATTTTATCTTGCTCTACTGATTCCTGGTTTGAAGTATTTGAAAAGTTATTTAAACTCTTCCATTTCAGTTTGCTCACTTGTGAAATGGAGATAATCTATTTAAATGAGGGTCAAGTAAGGTAGGGATTACTGTGATATTAATAACATATCAGAGATGCTTTGCATACTCTCAATACTGAATAAATAATTTTACTGATTACCTGTGTTCACAGATCCAGTGTCTACATAAACACTTGAGCAGAATGATGCTAACAAGAGTCCAATCAAAGGGCCAATGATAGCTCCTGTTTCTATAAATCCTAAAAATAAACAAAAATATAAAGTTATACCATAGTTATATACCCATATAAAGAATTCTGGGTCCATGAAAAGCCTGAAGATTGAATTGTTTTTGCTTTAGATATTCAATTTTATATATGTATTAGCAACGTTTGTTTCTGTAAGTGTTGAAAAAGAAGTCTCAGAATTTAAAGACACTTTCTCTAGGCCTCCAAATTCTTTTTCATGTTGGGTCACAGGTAAAGATTTTTGTGGCATATTATGATGAATTTCTTGTAGCACGTTCCTCAGAAAAGTTCCACTCTCAAATGTCCATCTTGAAGCTTCCTTCTGGCTATTCCCTCATAATTGTGATACTTCTCTTCGGTTTTATCATGATCTCCTTTCTTATCTTCCCCATTCTTATTTTCCATTTCCATCAGTACTCTCTGTCCCTGCTTGAATTCTTACTCATTGGAACTTTGTCATCAGCTGTCTCATGACTTGTCTACAATTCAGAATCTATGCTAATCTCTCCCTGCTCACTGAAAATCCATACACAAACATTTTCAACTTTCTTCACACACACGTTAGGTATATAATACCCATAAGTATATAGTTTTTTACTTACTAACCTTATATGGCCCGTGTCTTATTCATCTTAATACACACAGAGATTATCACAGTTATTTTTTATATTATACACTCTAGTGTTTGTTGAATAAGGAAATGCATATTATAACAAAGTGTTTGTTAATTTATTGTAGGAGAGTGTTTGCATTTTTCAATATAAATATGTGACGGGATTTGAAAGTACTGAATGGAAAAACACTGAAAACGATTATTGTAAAATCAGCTTGTCAGCAAAAAGTGCCAAGAGTTATTTGGGGTAATGATTCCTAAATATTTTAATCTACCCTGATTATGTGTAAGTCTATTCCTATCTTCTCTCACCCTCTTCAGCTTTTCTGGTTTTTAAAGGATATATCTTTATTGATAGGAAAATTACCCTATATTCAAAGTTATGAGTTTATGACCAATTATGGATAGAATAACTAAAGGATATAAGCAAGTCATGCATAATAAATTAAGAATACTTAGGATATTGGAAGACAACATAAGAAGGTGGGTCTTGGTTAGCTATTGTGCCAGATAACACGTGTGGAATTAAAGATAATTTCAAAAAATGTAACTGGGCTGGGCGCGGTGGCTCACGCCTGTAATCCTAGCACTCTGGGAGGCCAAGGCAGAAGGATCGTTTGACCTGAGGAGTTCGAGACCAGCCTGAGCAAGAGCGAAACTCCGTCTCTACTAAAAATAGAAAGAAATTGGCTGGACAACTAAAAATATATAGAAAAAATTAGCCGGGCATGGTGGCGCATGCCTGTAGTCCCAGTTATTCAGGAGGCTGAGGCAGAAGGATCGCTTGAGCCTAGGAGTTTGAGGTTGCTGTGAACTAGGCTGACGCCACGGCACTCTAGCCCGGGCAACAGAGCGAGACTCTGTCTCAAAAAAAAAAAAACGTAACCAGCCAGATGCAGTGGCTCATGACCGTAGTCCTAGCTGTTCAGGAGGCTGAGCCAGGAGGATCTCTTGGGCCCAAGAGTTTGAGGTTGCAGTGAGCTTTGATCAGGCCACTGCACTTTCACCCAGGTGACAGGGTGAGAGAGTGAGATCCTGTCTCAGAAAAGAAAAGAAAAAAAAAAAAAAAAGAAAGAAAAGAAACATAACCAAAAAGATGAAGACAGATACTTGTGAAAATATGAAGAAGTCTGAGTAGTATGGAGTGATTGTGAAGAAGAGAAACTATACAGAAACTAAAGAACTAAATAGGGTGCAGAGCCATGAGTAATAAATCCATGGAGAGATAAGATTTAATGAGTCTGTATGTGTCATGAGCATAATAGAGAAGATATGATTAAAAATGTTTGAGAAAAATTATAGTTCAAGAATGTTTATAAGAAATTGATAAAAGAAAATACTAAAGATAAAATGACCAATAAAAAAGTTATAATAACCTACAGATGAAGTAATGAGGACCTGAACAAAAACAGAGGTAGTGAAAATAGTGAGAAAGATCTTGAATACAAGAGACATTTTAGAGAAAACACCAGTAAATCTGGTAACAGATTAGATACAGAATGGTGTTGAGGAAGGAGTCAAAGAAAACTCCAGGGGCACTAGATTTGTGGTATTTCCAATAGCAGGAAGCAGATTTAACAGAGTGGCTCATTTGCAGTTGGCACATAACTGCTCCATTCAACAAACTTTTAATGATGATCAGCTGTGCCAAGGCACTCTGCTGTCATCATTCTGAAAATCACTAAGAATAAAAATAAATAACTAATTTCTACCCTCAAGGAACTTACTACCCTGAAAAGGAGTTAAGGCAGATTTTCAAACTTACCAATATATAGAGGAGAGTTTTCAGATTTGGCAAAATCTTCTATATAGCTGATACCCAAAGGCATGATGGGAGTTTCACCCATTCCACGTATAATATTTCCCACTAGTACATACACCCACATTAATGATTTCACTTCCTTCATACACTCTACATTAAAACAAACAAAAAAAGACATTGCATTAATGCTTTGATAGTAGAGTGTCAGTGATAGTTAATTGTAAGTTTTCTGTAGAAATTTGACAGTTCTTATGTGACCATGGTACCTTGTCAATGATTTGTATTACTACATCAGCAATGAATCATTGGTCCATCCCTACTGCATTTTCTAACAGAGTACTTAGGTCCGGACAACTATAATAAGTGTTATGCTGGAGCCAGTTCCTACTGGGCTGGGAGAGATGAGTATACTCACCTCTTCCCAAGTCAGTGTTTAGTGACAACTCATTGGTAGTTTTATGTGAGTATTACACCACAGAAATTGGCAAACATCAAAAAATCAAGTCTTTTTATTTCTCCCAGAGATTCAGTTTACCAGTAACCACTGGACCCAGTTAACTTATACAAGTGCTAACCAATTCTTACACAACTTTGGGAAGAGGAAAAAAAAAAAAACCATACAAATATCTCTCCCTGGAATTGATACTATATTTATAAGATTTAAACAAGAGTCTCACTAGAGTTTGAATTCTCTAAAACTCTAATTACTTTATAAAAACTAAAAATATTTAACTGGGTAGTAATCATATTTTCTCTGTAAAGTCTATAGTACACTGTGACCACCAAATAACTTTCAATAAAGAAATCCAACCCCAATCTTTGGAACAGCGTTGCTTAGTAGAATAACAAAGACTGGGTCAAAGGTAATTGAAAGTGAGAAAAATAAAGAGATCTCTGAAGATTTTTATCTACCCCCTTTTCATTTATGCCCTAAGCCAAAATTGCTGGTAAGCTCTGTGGAATCCTGTTTTCAGGGAAGTGAAGGACAATGTATTCTTATCTCCTCTAAACTGGCCAGGTGCCACCCAAGAGGGTCCTGAGCATATCTGGGTCCACAAATTTTTTATGAAGTCTATGTCTCAGTCATTCCCAGTCCAGAAAATTATACTTTCCATTTCTGGCTATTCAGATTTTTTTGTGTGAAGAGTACAATGATTTGCTTCTAGAGATCAGAGGCAAACTGTAGGCCTATTCTAGGGCAAAACTGCAAATATCTGGTGATGAAAGTATCAGTGCACCTTCCTGGAGGTATACCAGAATAAGAAGGTTTTGATATGTCCACCACGATGAAGACTAGCACCTGCATCAGTCTTTGGCAAAAGCCAGCTCAAAAAGAGAACACAGGTCACTGTCGATGTCACAGTGTTCCTTTGTTTCCTGGGAGGGTTCTTTGGCTTAGAGCTTCTGAGACAGCTATTTTTCGACTCTTTGAAACTATTCTGGTTCCCTCTGATTCAACAGTAGCAGTGAAATTCCCAGTCTTGGAGTCTACTGCAACTTCCACTGACATGAATTCATCACAGGAGGCGAAGTTCTGGGCTGAGGTAAGTCTGCAGAGTCACCTCCAGACTAAGTATCACCAGAAGATTCTACAGGTTCCTTACTTAGCACATGAAGGGGCAGAAGCCAGTATGTTGGTACCTGGGCCTACAGGAAGCTAGAAGCAGCATCACTATTGCGTTGGGTTGTAAAGTAGTATTTCCAGTAAAGAGGAAAAAGAGAGCAGAAAGACCAGTTCCTAGTTCAGTAGAAAGGGAGTAGAGTAATTCAGAATTACAGCATACTTGTCTGCTTTCTGCTTTCCCTGCTATAGAAGATCAGTGATATAACACAAATCCCTTGAACTCTGTTTCTATCTCTATTTCCTATTTACATAATCATATAAACTAAATCTATCCTTCTAAGACATTTTCCTCTGGGATCAACTCTACAGTGGTCCTTGGGTAGATGTCTTTGACTCATTTTTAAATAATCATTTTAATAAATAGAAAAGGCAGTCTTACTAAATACATTTGAATATAAGATAAATGACATTCTGTATTATTGATCATTCTTGTTCACCCCTGTGAGCCCTTCCAAAATTCCTGAAGAGAGAAAATATCTTTCGTTCATCACTTTACTCACTTAACCAAATGCAATATCTCATTCAAAGCCCCTCAGCAGAAAGTGTTCAGTTACAAATTCACTGAAACAGAATGCAAGAAAATGAAGTAGATAACCTGATGGATCGTGTGTTGGTCTTAAAATCTGGGTTCCATTTTCCATACACAAGAAACTGTTGGAGGACAAGTTGCCTGAAACTGAAACTGTGGATTCGTATTCATATCTGTATGAACACAGGGAAAACACGTTTATGTTAAGAAGCTAATGAGGAAAATGGGGGCAATGTATAGATTATTGACTCCTGCTTCCTTTAAGCTACAACGTCCAAATCCAACAAAAATGTCTTTTCATCTTTGTCATTTTAATTCTCATATATTATCATCATCAGAAGAACTTGCTGTTCATTATAAATGTGTAATCCTTTCATAGTTAGCTTTCAATAATCTGTCTGTGGGTGATCTACTTTTAGATTACCTAACATCAACTTTCTGTGATTTTTAGGTGATCATTTCCTGGAAATAATTACTATGGGATAAGAAACAAAACCAAGAAAAATAAGAGATTCAATAAAGTGTAATCAAGAACTTAAAGGCTTTAGGGGAAAAAACAACAAAACAAGTCTTGAACTTTGGATTTGTTCATAAGAAGCATAACTCTTACTTTCTGAGAATCCAAACAATAATTCTTTCATGTGTTTCATTAAGCCCTAAGAAAAATGAAATATTTGCCCCCTCATAATGAGAGGGGCCTTGGGAGAATCTCAATCTCAATGACAGCATAATGTAGTGACTTTTTCTCTTCTTGTAAGAACAAAAGGATTAATAGAATACAATCATTTAACGTGGGCAAATTACACAAAAAAAATCCACATCCTTTCTCAGAAAATAAATTATATGCTGCAAGAATGGAGGAAAACATGTCCAGCTAAGTCTCTCTTTGTTAGAAATTATGGCAGATTGCTTTCTATGTTTCTATTTGATAAGAAAAAGCCAGAAGAAAACTTTCCCTTCTGAGGTCCACATGAGCTAAAGAGTGTTATATTCGGATGCCACCAACAGTCCTAATTTCTATGCTATAGGACATAATAAAAAGTGTAAAATACCCTTAGGACAATTGCCCAGTGATGCTCACAGAGCTTCGCTGTGAACGGTGGACAAAGGCTGCTGTCTCCATACTCGTGGTCCCATGAGAAAAGGTAGCCTCAAAGAAATAACACCTTTGGCCGGGCGCGGTGGCTCACGCCTGCAATCCTAGCTCTCTGGGAGGCTGAGGCGGGTGGATTGTTTGAGCTCAGGAGTTCGAAACCAGCCTGAGCAAAAGTGAGACCCCGTCTCTACTAAAATTAGAAAGAAATTAATTGGACAACTAAAAAATATATAGAAAAAATTAGCCAGGCATGGTGGTGCATGCCTGTAGTCCCAGCTACTCGGGAGGCTGAGGCAGGAGGATTGCTTGAGCCCAGGAGTTGGAGGTTGCTGTGAGCTAGGATGATGCCACGGCACTCTAGCCCGGGCAACACAGTGAGACTCTGTCTCAAAAAAAAAAAAAAAAAAGAAATAACACCTTTGGCAGATGGTGCAAAGAATTGTAAGTAATAGCTAAATATTACTTGATATTGTCTTGAATAAGATAGGACATAAAAGTAAAAACTCCTTGCCTAGAAACTCCTGATTCCTTCAAAAGTTCCCAAAATGATAAAATATCATTTTTTCATTTAATTTATCCACTTAAAATCCAATAACTCCTTTAAAAGCCATTCATTCTGAAAACACCAGCAAAATGACGGGAATGGATTTTAAAACAGAGAGAGAGGAAAGATGTAATTCCACAAAAGTAAAGGGAATGGGATATTTGAGAAGTGAGAGTTCATCAAGATTTTGAGAATGGGAAAGTAGATAAGTGAGTTGTCACGGAATCCTATCTTACGAGAAACACGACCACAAGTGCCTGCAAGGGAGCAATCGAGCACATGCCACTCATCAATGGAAAGTTTCCAGCAAGGTACTTATAAATGCAAAAGCGGACAAGGTCCACAAAACAGAAGAGTTCAAACTCCTTGGTTTAAAGTATGTTTAAGGAATAGGTAGACTCCCAGAGGCATCCCCTGCCATCCCAACTGAGAATGCCCATTGACTCTAGGGTCTGGACAAGCACATTGAGGATAGGGAGGCCACACTAAAAACTGGGGGTATTAAGTTAAAGAAAAGCTAGTGAGATTACCACTTTCATCTGGCTGGTAGCCAAGGTTCTACCTTTCAGGTAACAGATTGGAGAATCGCTGTCTAGGATAACTAACAGGTTATATGCAGTTCTGAACCATCTATAAAATAGCCAGTCCCTGCACAATCACGCTACAAAGAATCCTCCCTTAACCAAGCACTACACATGTATCCAGAACTTCCAATTAGCTTGTTTGTTGTTATTCCTTCCTGTTAAATATGAATAGATAACCAAGGACTACTAGATATATGAGAGGAGCCTATAACAGTAAAGACAAACAAAAAATTGTACATTTGGAGGAGCCAGAGACAAAAAAGACAGATGAAGAAAATTTAAATGAGAAAAGACATTGCATCCTTGAAAGAATAATGAGATATTCCTTTAAAAGAGACAAAGAACAAAAGTCCTTGGGAATTAAAAATATGATCGCATAAGCTAGAAAGCCATTCAAAGTTTTGGAAGATAAAGTTAAATCTCCCAGAAAGTAACAAGAAGATAAAAAGATGGAAAATTTGACACAAAGATGAGAAAAACATAGCTTAATCCAGGATGCCCAATATTCAAGAAGTAGAAGTTCTAGAAAGAGAAAACAGTGAGGTAAGAAGAGATGTGGGGGAGACATTATCAAAGAAAGACACAAATAACTTTCCAAATGTCCAGATTGAAGGCATCTAGCACAATGGAGAAGAAGTATTTACATCGAGATAATAATTGGACTCTGGAGTTGAAAATAAAATCCCAGTAGTTCCCAGAGAAAGGTAACTGATCACAGGGTTTAGAATGACATAGGATTCTCAATAATAGCATTTGAATCTAGATAACATTGGAAAAATGTCTTCAAAATCCCTAGGGAAAATGTTTCTAATCTAGAAATTCATCCTAGACAAACTATCAATCAAGTGTGGGAGTAGAATAAGAATATTTTCAGATGTACAAAGTCTTAAATTTTATACTTCCCTTGCACACTTTCTCAGAAAGCTATTAGAATATTTTCTCCACAAAAAGGATTGAAGGGCTGGGCACAGTGGCTCATGCCTGTCATCCTAGCAATTTGAGAGGCCAAGGCAGGAAGATTGCTTGAGGACAAGAGTTCGAGACCAGCCTGGGCAACATAGTGAGACCCCATCTCTACAAAAAAAGAAAAAAGAAGTGAGAGTCAAAAGGAAAGAAAAAGATATGACACCCTGGAAATGAGTAACTGAACTCAAGAAAGCAGTAAAGCAGATTATCAAAGATGATCATGAGGGGAAATTTCAAGGAAACAGCAATGCAGTAAGCCAAGACAGTTCCCATTTCAAATGCAGGTGGAGAATTGAAGGTGATAGGACAGGTATTTCCAAGACAAAAATGGTATCCTTTGATAAGCGTGAGTATATCGGGAGGACATTTACCCTCCCAGTAAAGAATTTTATGATGTATTAGTGAGAAATACAAAAAAGCTAATCAAATTTAAAAATGAGATAGTTATTAAATCCAGGAAAAATAAAAGGTTATATAAGAAAAGAGTGACAACAGCATGGTTTAGTGGTGAAAAATATTTACATAGTCATGCAAACGTAAACAATGAATATGATTTTATAGTGGAATTCAATATATATTGTTATACATAACAACAAATTACAGGCATACCTCAGAGATATTGCAGGTTTGGTCTCAGACCACCACAATAAAGTGAATATTGCAATAAAGCTAATCACATGAATTTTTTTGTTTCCCAGTACATATGAAAGTTATGTTTGCACTATACTGTTGTCTATTAAGTATGCAATAGCATTATGTCTAAAAAATATATACACCTTAATTTAAAAATACTTTATTGCTAAAAAATTACTAAGGATCATCTGTCTTCAGTGAGTAATAATCTTTTTGCTAGTGGCTGCTGATTGATCAGGGTGGTGGTTGCAGAAGGTTGGGGTGGCTGTGACAATTTCTTAAAATAGGACATTATTGACATTTGCTGCATCTTCCTTTCACAAAAGATTTCTTTGTAGTACACAATGCTGTTTGATAGCATTTTACCCCCAGAAGAACTTATTTCAAAACGTGAGTCAATCCTCTCAAGCCCTGCCACTGCTTTATCAACCAAGTTTATGTATAAATATTCTACATTCTTTGTTATCATGTCAACAACATTCACAGCATCTTCACCAGGAGAAGATTCTATCTCAAGAAACCATTTTCTTTGCTCACCCATGAGAAATACCTCCTCAACCATTCAAGTCTTATCATGAGAATGCAGCAATTCAGTCACATTTTGAGGCTCCACTTATAACTCTAATTCTCTTGCCATTTCCACCACATCTGCGGTTACTTCCTTCATTGAAGTCTTGAACCCCTCAAAGTCTTCCATAAGAGTTGGAATCAACTTCTTCCGAATTCCTGTTAATCGTGATATTTTAACCTCTTCTCTTAAATCATAAGTATTCTTAATGGCATCTATAATAGTAAATACTTTCAGAAGGTTACCAATTTACTTTACCCAGATCCATCAGAGGAGTCACTAGCTATGGCAATCAGAGTTTTTGAGTGACCGAGTGCATTGTCAATGAGCAGTAATATTTTGAAAGGAATCTCTTTTCTGTGCAGTATTTCTCAACAGTGGGCTTCAAATATTCAGTAAACCGTGCTATAAACAGATGTGCTGTCATCGAGGCTTTGTTGTTCTTTTTGTAGCGCAGAGGCACAGTAGATTGACCATAATTCACAAAGGCCCTAAGATTTTGAAAATGGTAAATGAACATTGGCTTCAACTTAAAGTCATCACCAGCTGTATTAGCCCCTAACAAGAGTCAGCCTGTCCTTCAAGCTTTGAAGCCAGGGATTGACTCCTCTTCTCTAGCTCAAAAAGTCCTAGATGTCATCTTCCAACAGAAGGCTGTTTCATGTATATTGAAAATCTGTTGTTTAGTGTATTCACCTTCATCAATGATCTTAGCTAGATCTTCTGGATAACTTGATGCCATCTCTACATCAGCACTTGCTACTTTACCTTGAACTTTCATGTTACAGAGATGAGTTATTTCCTTAAACCTCATGAATCAACCTCTAATAGCTTCAAACTTTTCTTCTGCAGCTTCCTCACCTCTCTCGGCCTTCATAGAATTGAAGAGGGGTAGGGCCTGGCTCTAGATTGGGCTTTGGCTTAAGGCAGTGTGGTGGCTGGTTTGATCCTCTTTCCAGACCACTCAAACTTTCTCTATATCAGCAATAAGGTTGTTTTGCTTTCTTATCATTCATGTATTCACTGAAGTAGAATTTTTAATTTTCTTCAAGATTTTTTTCTTTGCATTCACAACTTGGCTAACTGGTGCAAGAGGCCTAACTTTCAGCCGATCTTGGCTTTTGATATGCCTTTCTCACTAAGCTTAATCATTTCTACCTTTTGATTTAAAGTGAGAGACGTGCAACTTGAACACTTAGAGGACATTGTAAGGTTATGAATTGTCCTAATTTCTATATATTTGTGTCTCAGGGAATAGGGGGCCCTAAGGAGAAGGAGAGAGATGGGGCAACAGCTGAGCCGTTGAGCAGTCAGAACACCCACAACATTTATTAAGTTCACCATCTTACATGGGCATGGTTCACGGTACCTCAAAACAATTGCAACAAAAACATCAAAGATTGCTAATCACAGATTACCATAACAAATATAATAATAATGAAAAAGTTCAAACTATTGCAAAAATTACCAAAATGTGACATAGGGACACAAAGTGAGTACATGCTGTAAGAAACATGGCGCCAATAGACTTGCTTGACACGGGGCTTCCTCAAACCTTAAATTTGTAAAAAAAACACAATATTTATGAAGTGCAATAAAATGAAGTACAACAAAAAAGGGATGCCAGTATTAAAAATGAATAGGATAAATGTTTACTTAGAAATATGGAGGCAAATAGAAGAAAGAGTTAAGAGAGTTGCAAGGGGTCACCCCAGGAAAGCGGTGATAAAGGGCAGGGGAGAACTTGCTTTCAATACAGACTTTTTAATACCATTGTATTTTTACAATTTTGTACATAAATTACATTGGTGAAAATTAAAATAAAAATCACCCTTCAGACTGGTCCACCTCTTGGCGACCTACAATTAAAGAATGTCATTGTTTTTAGAAGTGTAAATAGTCCTGGGAAGGGTGTAATCCCAAATTTTGGCTGGTCCTAAGAATCTTTTTATCAAATTCAACTCTATAAAAGAAGTGCCCCAAATCTCTATTGCATAAATTGACAAAATGTGACTATACAAGTGGAAGTGAGGTCACCAAGAATACAAAACAAACGGGTGGAACAGAATCCATGTCTTCCTTCTCCTATTGCAGTGCTCTGTGCTTTTAGTAAGCATTGCTCTGAGAGAGGAAAAAGTACAGGCTTCATTTCCCTACAGGTGAAACCGGAACCTAAAAAGTCGTCAAAAACTGGAATACTTACCGGTTCATGAGGAAATGAGGTAGCGATTGTAAGAAACACCCTAAGCCCATAACCACACATCCGACACCAATCATTATAGGTCTATGCAGTTTGTTCCCAAAATAACTCACGAATATAATCAATAAAAGATTTCCTAGGAAAAAAATTGAGAATATTCATTTCAATAAGTATGAATAAAGTCTTAACACCCTCACTCCATCATTTATACTCTAGCATATATTGTACAGCAACTATCTCAAATACTGAGATTTGTGCTCGGATTGCATTAAAAAAATGACTAAGACACAACCCCTGCCCTTAGTAAGAGCTCTGTTTTGCAACATAGATACATAAACAGATATCTGTGGAACACCAACATTTAAAGAGGAAGAGAAGCCAGTGAAAGGGATTAAAAAATGGTTCTAGGAAATTTTAAAGGGTCTATTTGTGATTATTTAGACTTGGAAAGTGAGACGCAAAAGCAGGTGTCGGCCTACATGTAACATCTGGCCTTTCTCTCTATGCATGTTCCACAGAACACTATAATGTTCCCCTATGCTCAAAAAGAGAAGTGAAAGTCAAATTCAGATAGATCCATGTTTTGTAACTCATTATTCAAAGAAAACTTTATATTGGTCAATATGACCAAGCCAGAGATCTATTTTTACTTCTACTTCTTTCCTTAGATTAGATAATATATTTATGTAAAAAAATAAAAAGTACTAAATGCCCATTTCTCCTACTGGGTACTTCATTAAGTCTGGATTTGAGAAGTAAAAAAGTCAATGAAAAATTTATCCCTGTGTCTTAGGATAAGGCTTTAGGATAAAGAAACTAATTGGAGTAGCCCCATTCTGATATTCAGCCCCTTGAAGAGTATGGAGTAAAGAGTTAAAAAAAAAACAAATATGTAAGTTCTTTGCAAACCATACATTTTTTAATTCAATAAATAATATCTACCCTGCTCCCACTATATAAAAGGAAAGCCTCTATAATGAGCTCAAGGATTACAAAAATTTCAAAAGCTTTCTTCCTCTAGGAGTTAATAATTTTCAAAGCAGTGTCATATATTTTGAAGACTTTTCTTTCAATCTGTTTCTCTCTAGTCTGCCTGGTATTTGAAGAGATGTCAACCTGTACATTATTTTATATGGAGAGTGCCCCACCTCTATGACCACATCGGCCACATTGGCCCCTCTAGATTCCTAAAATCCCATCGTACAGGCCATCATGTTGAAAGTAGTGCCTCCAGAGGCCATTGTTTGAAATCCTTATCTATTTTTGAGAGGGGGAAAAAAGGAAAACATTCCTTCTTCACACAAGAGTGAGTTCACCTTTTAAATTGCCTTGGTCTGTTAGTAAAATAATCACCATGAGAGAGGATGGAAAAAGACAGGCAAGTTTTTGTCAAGGATATGGACAATGTTGCCTATAAAAGTGACTGGGAAAAGTAAGCTAACTGATACTTTCATTGGCATCTGGAAATTACCTCTCTGTTCCCCCTCAACATTATTTCAGATCTTCATCATTCTCCTCCAGCCACAAAGCACCACCCACTAGCGGTAGAAATAATTAATATTTTCTACTTTATCAAGACTTTCCAGGCAATCAAATATGATGGTTGACTATTGTGTCTGTGTTTTCCATCCGATGGTTTTGCCATTTTCCTTCAGTTCCAGAGGTCTTGGTGCCCATTTGACCACCCAATGCCAAACACACCACCTGGGCACTGCTGGTCTCTCCAGTAACTTACTCCAGTAATTAAAATCTCCCATATATATTTTAATACTCTGCCTCTCTACTGAACTTGAGTCTACAGATATTCTCTAGTTTCTCTCCAAATTTCTCAGAACATTTATCTATTTCCACACATTCCACTTTTCTCCCCTCTGATTCTCTCCTGAAGTCACTGCTATCGCCACTACTTTCTAGCTTCTAAATTTGTTAAAACTTAAAGTGCCCTGGCAAAGATCATCAATTATCTTCATATTATAAAACCTAAGGAATAGTTTTTCATCTTTATCTAATTGGGTATTTCCAACGCTTTTGACACTGTTGTACATTCTTTTTTTTTTCTTTCTTTCTTTTTTTTTTTTTTTTTGGAAATTTCTACTCCCTTGGCTCCCATAATACTATTCTCTCATGGTTTCCCTCATTTCTCTGACCATCCTTCTCTTAACACTTTCATGGACTCCTTTCCTTCCATCTGTGCCTTAAACATTGGTGTACCTCAAGGATCCATTGTTTGTCTATTGTACTTATCACTCTATAACCCCTCCCTGAATAACTTCTTCTACTCTTTTTAGTTTTAACAAATACCTACTTACTCACTAATCAATAGCTCCAGCCCAGACAGTTCCCTAATGCATGAGACTCACATACTTGCAATGTGGACACATGATTTTGTAATCAACTGTCAGGAGTAGAAGTTACAGATATTTGCAGACTACATTACAGTTGTTGCAAATACCTCAAAATATTGACACTTAATAATTACTTGAAAATTAATGCTAGATCTTAATATGCTGACAAAAAGCACAAATATTGCTATATTACAAGTTGCTTTAATATTTTGAAAATGTTATTTCAATATAATTAGTTTCCTTTGTACCCACATAGTTTTTATTTTATGAAATTAAAATTATTATTCTGATATCATATAGCATCACATTGCTAAAGGGGTCCTTGGCACAGAAAGATGAATAACCCTTCCAATCCTTAGTGACTCTTCCTCACCTAGAGGATAAAAATCAACTCCATGGCAAGCACACAAAGCTCTCCATTGCACATTTCTCACCCCTACGCATTTCTCTAGGCTCATATCTTAATAATTTCTACCTTCATCTGGGCTGGCCAATAATATTGAGCTGAATGTTCCTCCCCTCACAAGCTACTATGGTGCCTCACTCTTATAATACTTCTTCTTCTATTAGAATTCCCTTCACACTTACTTAATCTCATTTCTTCACCTGGAAAATTTGTACTCATCCTTTAAGAGCCCATCTCCCCTAAGTGAGGTTGTGCCCCCTTTTCTGTTCCTGTAGGACCTTGTATATATCTATGCCACCACACTTACTGCATTAAATTAAATTTATTGTTTGCATCTATACCCTCCATTAGACTGTGAACTGAGTCTATGAAAAGACAATATAAGCATATATAATATAAGTTAGTTCTGACTCCATTGCCAGAATCTAGCACACAGGTGGTACACAGTGAGATCTGAGGGAGCTAAACACTAGGAGACAGGTTCAAGCATCATCTGTTTCAGTTTTGCCTTTCCTCAATCCTGATTTTTATTTCAAATATTGCTTAAATATATTGAAAGCAATTTTCATCTTGAAGAAAACAAAATAAATAAAACTTAGAAAGGAGTGGCATTCATATTTCCATGTAGATGTGTTCACAGAAGAAATCTTTCTCTCCCTCTGTCCTCACATATTCCCAGTTATCCAGAAAAATCAGAACCTAAGAATAGACCTTGTCCTTCCCTAGAAGCTGCTTCTGAAATAAATTCAGAAAGACATGAAAGCAATTTCTTCTTCCCTCTGCACTCAGAAAAGAGAATCGTCAACTTCCGAGACACAATAGAAGAAAAATGTTTGCATTTCCATTTGTAAAACAGATTCCTTTGGTCTCCCATGGTATCTTCTAAATATAAAGATAGAGCCCTTAGTTTCCCTTAGGGCTATCAAATGATAGATTTAAATATAAATAAATACTCTGCTACCTGTGCTAGGTAACCAAGAAATGACTAGACCAAAAGGACCATAGTGGATATGTGACCATATTTTGGTGTTATTATGAGGTAAAATTTAAATGAATTATTTCTAAGCATATTCCAAGCATAGCCAGGCTATTCAATCAGTTTTAGAAAACATGTAACTTGCTCAGATTAAAAGACTTAAAGTAACAAATAAAGAGAATAAAATTCAGACTAACTCCATATATAAAATGAAATATAAAAGGAGGAATGCAACAGTAATTTATTACCAATCTCAAAGCTTCCATTAATAAATCCAACAAGAGACGTTGGGATGTTGAATTGTCTCTCTATTTGCGTGAGCATGGAATTCATATAAGATCCAGATAGTGTTTTGGATACATATGCACATGTTATTGCCAACAGAAACATCTAGGGAAGAAAGTATAAGAAAACACAGAAAAGTTTATTTTTAAATTTACATTTGCCATCTGGTGACAAAATGTCTTCTACCGTGAAAACTCAAAGTGGGACTAATTTTGGAGGTAATCGTAGCCTCATTATTTTATAAGCATACCTTGTACATACATAGAAACAAACTATCACTCTAAGTAAGACATAGCTGATGATTCAAATAGGTCTTCAGCACTACAGTGCTATCTGTAGTACAAAAGAATTCATACATACGTTTTAGTGAAAAGAAGGAACACAGAATTACACAAAGACATTGTGTCTGTAGCAAATTTGCTTAAGTTCTCTCTGCAGGACAATAGGTCCCCAGATGACCTTGGTCAACCCAGCTCTTCACCCTTCTTGCTTGCAATTCTTGGGCAGAATGTACTGAGAATGCAGGATGTTGTATTCTCAGTAATGGAGAAAATGTCCAGAACAATCTGAGCTATATCCTCATTTTTCCCAGAATAGGATTCTCAGCAACACTTAAGTTCAGTCATCCCAGTGGTTCCCAGGGTACATAAACCCAGGGCGCAGTGTTTTCAGGGTTCCTCAGCTGCAGTGCAAAGGGGTAATCACACACAGATGGGACTCCACTCTGGGCAGCTTTCTCGAGCCTTGAGGAACCAGCTTGTGTGGATCGTAAGTTATTGTTTATTTTTGCTTCCAAGCTAATATGCATATTACAAATTTCCATATGTTGAATCAATTACATGTCCTATGTATTGATATGAGTCCGGAAAACAGTGAGATTCATAAACAACAGTTATGACTTAACAAATAGAACCATTGTGATCACCAGGAGCTAATATGCTTTCACTAAAAATGTGAGAAGTTAAATTCTTATAGGTTTATTAAATTAGAAAAGAAACCACTTAGCTTTTAGTAAGAAATTTGAAAACAGGAACATCGTATACTGGGTAATAGTATAGTTAGGTAGGTTAATTACTGCTTCAATTCAACAAATTATAGATTTATTTTGGCTTACATGGTGGAGAACTGTATGCCACAGTGCTTTTTCCTTGGACCTATTAAAGATATTTTCTGATGATACTTGCATCCTGGGAGACCATTTGACCTACTCTTTAGCCAGCACAGTCAAAGCCCTAAAATCTTCACCCATACACCTTCCACACCTCCAGTCTTGAGCAAACCACACAATTTATTTTCTACCTCACACATTCCCTTTAAGATTATTCAAAATCTTTTCTGTTTCTTGGTATCTATATGCTCTTCATGACCAGCAAATGATACCAGCAACTTCACCGGCAAACTTACCTCCATCTCTAATTTTCTGTAATTTTAGAATGATAGATGTCCCTTCTCCTGCATAATAAAATTCCTCCCTCCATGCTCTTGAATCCATTCTTCCCAGTCCTGAAATCCCAATCCGTCAATTATTGCTCCTTCTCCGCTATTTTCAACCTCACACTCTACTGCCTCTCTCCGCACTAGCTTACTAATATGTTCAAGGTACTTCTGTCTTTTGAAAAAAATTCCTCCCCTCACCTCTGACGGTAGCTGCTCTAGCTACCATAAAGCTGTTTGGAAGAATAGTCTAGACTCATTGCCTACACTATTTAACCTTTCATATACCCTTCAGTCAACCACAGTCTGGGATTTCCTGAAGCTACTCCATAAAAGGTCATAAACAACTTCCTGATTTCCCAATCCACTAGCTACTTCTCAGTCTTCAGCTTCCTTCATGACTCTGAGTCATTTGATGCCATTCTTCTCTCTTTTCTTCCTGAAATTTCCTACCCCCATCCCATGCATACCTTTATCTCTGCCTACCTGTTAGACTCTTTCGTCATAGTCTTCTCTTCTTTGGCCAACTCCTTAAGGCTTTTGTCTTGTACTCTCTACTTTTTTCTCTATGCATGCTGTCTGTAGGAAGTCTCACTTATGCCCATAGCTTTAACTACCACCCATACGCTGAAATATTTCATGTGTATACACAACTTGGCTTAGACAATTGCAGCCCTTTTTAGTCTCCTCTAGTCTTACCCACCTCCAATCTCTCTTCCACATGTCATCACCACTAATTTGGAGCTTGATTTTTCATCAAATGAATTAGTAAAATACAGAGTTAGCATGTGATTCCATTTCTCAAAACTTTTCAGTAATTCCCAGGAAAAATTCTTGCTTTTTTTAGATGGTAAAAAAAAAAAAAAGTCTAATCTATATCTCAACATCATCTGTTGTTTGCCCCTAGATATAATGTTCTACTCATACTTCCTTGAATTCACTGTACCATTTTATGGTTCAGTGCCTTTAACAAGATGTTCTTCCACTTGTAACCTCTTTCCCTTGTGCATCTGGTAAATATATAATCAATTTTCAAGACTCAGTTCACTCATTACCTCTATTGTGAAGCCTTCTTTGTCTCTCTGCTCCCCAGAGAGCCTTGACTATTCACTCTTTATCTTCCCACCATACTCTGTGCCTACCTCTATTCTAGCCCCTATCACAGAACACTTTATTTATGTGTTTGGATGTTTATAAGTTCCTCCCTCTGTACACTGTGAGCAATTCAGAACTAGCAGCCATATATTATTGTTCTTTGTGTCTTTGGTGCCTAGTAAGTGCCTAATGAATAGTAGGCACCCAATACAAGTTTATTGAGTCAATAAAAGAGTAAGTACCAAAAATATCTTGATGGCCAGCGCGGTGGCTCACACCTGTAATCCTAGCACTCCGGGAGGCCGAGGCCGGTGGATCCTTTGAGCTCAGGAGTTCAAGACAAAAACATCTTGACGAAGTCAAAGGTGAAAGTAAGATGAAATATAATAGGATTAAATACACTGTCTTGGTCCATTTGAGCTGCCATAACAAAATACCATAAGCCAGGTGGCTTATAAGAATAGAAATTTTTTTTCAAAATATTAAGGGGATACAAGTGTTTTTGTTACATGGATGAATTATACAAGGCTAAGGTCAGGGCTTTTAGTGTGCCCATCACCAGAGTAGTATACCTTGTATCCAATTATTTCTCACAGTTCTGGAGACCGGAAAGTCCAACATCAAGACATTGGCAAATTTGGTGTCTGGTGAGGGCCCAACTAATGATTCATGGACAGCCATCTTTTCATTACATCGTCACATGGTAGAAGAGGCAAAAAATCTCTCTCAGTCCTCTTTTATAAGGACCCTGATGGCATTGATGAGGGATCCGCCCTATGATCTAATCACCTCCCAAAAGCCCCACTTCCCACTACCATCACCATATGAATTTGAAGGAGACACAAAAAATCAGACCATAATACATATAAGCCAAAAGTTATCTGTATCAATTATTAATAGTTTGGCAAAAGCTGAATAGATATTTATGTGAAAATGACCTGGAAATTTGAACAGTAAACTTAAAATGAGTCAAAACTATAATATGGCTACCAGATAGTATAGCCATATCTCTAGATATTTATCTTTTATATTAAGTACCACTTGTGGAAATTTTGTCTCTCTTCCCCCCATAAACCTTTACAGAGGATATTATTGAAAGTAAACAAATTTTACATGTTTTCATAATTAGGTTTTTTTCTTTAAAAGCAAGGAAGCTCTACTAAATCAAGTACAAATCAGAGTTAGTAAAATAATTTATTCTATTTAACATTTTAAGAAAAGATGGATAGGTAACCCAGTACTTTTCCCTAAAACACCTAAATAGGTTGCCTAAATTCTTTGGTTCTATTTACACAGTGAAAGAAGCCGGTGGCTACTGGCTTCTGGCTTCTGACTCATGTCTAGTGCTCAATAACCTCTATATTTATAACGCTAGTCCTACTAGCTTTGAAAAATAAACGTAACAAATTTGTTGAGGACAGTCTTTTGATGCTTACTAAAGAGTTTTATTTAATCAGCATGTTTTCTAAGTTCAGAGAAGCAGAGAAACCTAACTAATTATTAGGCCATTGTCCCTCACTTTTAACTGATAAACTTGTGTTTGCAGTATTTTGTCAAAACAGTCACATGAATATCTAATCTTGCTAAACTCCAAAGTAATCAAAAATTAAAGACCTGTTGTTAATAACTAACACCTAACTTGATTTTTCTCCACAAATACTATTAACAATAATAGCTAATATTTATTGAATGTATATAATATTGCAATCATTGTTTCAAGCATAAAAAAATCCTGTAAGGTGGGAATATTTATTATTACCTTTTTCAGATGAGGACACTGAAACCCAAAGAGGTTAAGCAACTTATCCAAGACCACACAGCAAGTAAACAGCTGAACTCAGATAGGAACCCACAAAGCCCGAGCTCAGATCTTTATTTTTATCCACTCAATTACAGGAGAAGGGCATTAGAATTAAGGGATAATTTAAGAGAAAAAATTTTCATAATTAATGTGGCATTTCAGGCAAAAGTAGTTTTCAAGATCTACATCATAATTCTCCACTTTTGTGTACAGGTATAGATTTCCCTTACACATATATAAGGAAGAAAGAAGGTTTTGATAGGGGGAAAATGGATGACAGTGTCTTAGTTTGGAAACCACTTGCAGGTACTAGCTGTAGAATCAAGGCAAATACCCAGATCCATTGGTTTAAAATACATTGAAATTTTGTTTGAATGTAAAATGACTTGGAAGCTATGAAAAAAGAATTTTCTCTGAAATACTCAAAACCACTAGAGCAGCTGACAAAATGAGCATTTTTCTTGTAGAGAATGATTGTTATGCTGCCAAAGATTGAAGAATATATTTGCTTTACCGGGACATTGGGAAGTAAGATCTGCATACAAACCAGCAAAGCATTTCTGTCCAAAAAGCTGTTTTCCAGAAGTGACTTGCACATGTCTCTGGGTTAAAAGCCCTGGAAGGATGTGCATTAAATTGGCCTTTGATACAGGAAAATAAATTCTGCCACAGCATAATGTATGCTTGAACACTTTTAAGATCTTGTCTTCCATTTAAGTCTGTCAAAGCCATTTCTGATTATATTAAGTTACCTGAATCAATAATCATATTTAGACACACCCTCAATTACAAAAACACTTTTTTGAAGCAAGAAATTATCAATAGATCAAGTAGTATGACAGTAATAATAGATTACCTCATACAGATATGAGCAATTTTACAAGGACTATCTCAGCTTTTTAAAATACTGCGCACACACACACATATCCATACAAAAATTCCATACCTTCAACTTGGAAAGACATCTTATTCTATGGGTTTCAATCCTTTTCTCAGTTTCTTCCATGTTGTTTTTCTGAATGTTCCAAGGTATTTATGTTTAAATCTTGATGTGACTTAGTTCTACCCTTTGAAGAAAACAAAAATCTATTAAATTATTGACAAAATCACAAATCGTTATTCTTTTGGAGAAAGTACCTATTGTGAATAACATAATGGAAATCCATTGTATTACAAAAATACCTAGGAAGCTTTTGGTTCAGGTCTAGAAAATAATAGCATTAGAGAAGATTTGGTCATTTTCTATTGAAAAAGTTACATCAATAATTTTAGCTACTCTTTGTGAGATTAAAGATACTGGAGAAGTTTGTTAAGATCCCATTGCGAAGTAATGATCACATTGTTAAACAAAGCTTTTCATTTCTTTAGCCAAAACAAATAGAACCAAAGTGAGCTCTTTGGACTTACATGAAAATTGCTGCTTTTAAGAACATAAGGCTTTGATTTGTGTTTGTGCTAAAAATCTGCTTCAGCAAGCCGACCAAGGTTCAAAAATCTCTATTTGGCCAGGCTCCCTCTTCGAGTTCTTGGCATTCCAAGACTTCCCTGGAGTCTCAGGAAGGGAAACACTTTCTGGGGCACTGTTGATTCATGGAAACCTGGGGAGACATGGAATTTTAATCATGGAAATAGCCTAAGTAAAAATAACAAACAATTCTATGATCTGGAAAAGAATCCTACAATTGTAAGTGAAGATCTAAGGTTTAAGAAAAGATCAAACATATAAATGGAGATCTATGTGTAGATATATGTAATAGGTATAGATATCTGTGGATCTATATGTATATACAATATATAGGAACACATTTTTATATGTAAAACAAAAAATTGGCTTAAACTCAATAAGTTCTACTAACCCCTTGTCAAATTCTTTGTTTATGTTGTATCTTGAAAGTAGGACAACATTTTGTATCAATATCAAAGTATTTCACTTTAACAATATTTATTCTAGTTTCCAGAATGATATCTTAACAGTATCTCAGCATTAATTAATTAAAATCCCATAAATAATATTTATTTAGCAAGTGATCCTGAATGGCACTAATTTTTAAAAACCTAACTGCTTGACCTCTGCAAATTTGCTGAATCCCAAATCCACACACCAGAGGAGTAGCCACTGCACAATTATGTATGAGTTTAATTCTTTTTACTCATTCTCTCACAGATACAACACATATTTAATATTTATTGAAAGTCTACCATGTGCCAGTCATTATGCTAAGCATTGGAATTCAATAGCAAACAAGACAGGCGAGCTGTCCTATGGAGAATGTAAACTAGCTAGAGAAGTATGTCTCTGTGGCAGGTACTTGAACCAAAATCCCAAGGAAATTAAACTTTCACTGGGAAAGATAAAACTTTTAAATTAAAGACATTGGAATAGAACCAGGCAGTATATGATGAAATACAACTTGTTTGTTATATAAATGGTGAAAAAAATTCATAGGTTATGGTTGAAAGTTATAGAGACACATGTGGCAATTCTGAATGGCCATTCAAATGAGCCCATTCTGCCCACATAAAATTCCAAGTCACCTTAACTATAGTGCGAGAACACAACATCGGTTATGGAAAAACTGACAGAATGGGATAATTTTTCAA
>NW_012140524.1:12195325-12197613 GCF_000956105.1 Propithecus coquereli | reverse complement strand
TTTCTTTCTATTTTTGGTAGAGATGGGGTCTCGCTCTTGCTCAGGCTGGTTTTGCCCATTTTTAAATCAGATTATTTGATTTTTTCCTATTGAGTTGTTGGAGCTCCTTATATATTCTAGTTATTAATCCTTTGTCAGATGGGTAGTTTGCAAATATTTTCTCCCATTCTGTGGGCTGTCTCTTCACTTTGTTGATTGTTTCCTTTGCTGTACAGAAGCTTTTTAGCTTGATATGATCATATTTGTCCATTTTTGCTTTGCTTTTGAGGTATTACTCAAGAAGTCATTGCCTAGATCACATCCTGGAGTGTTTCCCCAAAGTTTTCTTTTAGTAGTTTCATAATTTCAGGTTTTAGATTTAAGTCTTTAATTGATTTGGATTTGATTATTGTATATGGTGAGAGATAGGGGTCAAGTTTCATTCTTCTGCATATCAATATCCATATGCAGAAGAATGAATGGATATCCAGTATTCCTATCACCATTTATTGAAGAGACCATCCTTTCCCCAATGTATATTCTGGGCACATTTATCAACAATGAGTTCATTATAAATGTGTGAATTTATTTCTGGATTATCTATTCTGTTCCATTGGTCTATGTGTCTGTTTTGTGCCAATATCATGCTGTTTTGGTTACTACAACTTTGTAGTATAATTTGAAATCAGGTAATGTGATTCCTCCAGTTTTGTTCTTTTTGCTCAGTGTGGTTTTGGCTATTCTGGGTCTTTTGTGGTTCCATATAAATTTTAGGGTGATTTTTTTCTAATTCTGTGAAGCATATCATTGGTATTTTGGTGGGGACATTCTGCCCACATAAAATTCCAAGTCACCTTAACTATAGTGCGAGAACACAACATCGGTTATGGAAAAACTGACAGAATGGGATAATTTTTCAAAAGAGTAGAAACTGATACAGTTAAATCATATATCAAATTTGATTTAAACATAAACTTTACAACTGCCCTTCTTTCTTTCTTTTCACGCCTTTAGAGCATGAAAAGAGCTCACTTTCTCTCACCTGTCTTTTTTTCCTTCTCTCTCCCCTTGCCATTATCTTAGCCCAATGTAGTCACTCTATCAAACAATAAAAGAGAAAAATCCCTCTTCCATGTCAAAATTGCCCACTCACTTTAGCAGCAAGAACCATAACTATTCTAAATGTCTAATTCTTTTGTACTTCCTTTGCTTATTTTTTATTTATCATTTTTTAGTTTTAATTATTATGGTACATAATAGTTGTATACATTTATGGGGTAAATGTGATGTTTTGATACAGGCATACAATGTGTAATAATTAAATCTTGGTAATTGAGGTATCCATCATCTCAAGCATTAATCCTTTTTTTGTGTTAGGAACATTCCAATACTACTCTTTTAGTTATTTTAAAGCACACAATAACTTACTGTTGATTATAGTCACATTGTTGTGCTATTAAATATGGTTGATTCTATCTATCTAACTATATTTTTGCACCCATTAACCATCCTCTCCCACTACGCTTGCCAGTGAGAACACAAAAAATTTGTCTTTCTGTTGTTGGTACAAATGACAGGATTTCATCCTTATCTATGGCTGAATAATATTCCGTTGTATGTATATATCACATTTTCTTTTATTTTTTACTTTCCAGATGTTACTTTTTAGTTTTTTTAAAATTTCAGAGTATTATGGGGGTCCAAATGCTTTAGTTACATAAATTTCCTTTTCACTGCCCAATAAGCGTGCCCATCCCCCAGACAGCGGGTACCGCATCCACTAGGTGTGGATTTTCCCATCCCCTCCTCCACCCCCTGCCCCTGCCACCTGCCCAACACCCTATCAATGTTACCTGCCATATGTGCAAATTAGTGTTGATAACTTAGTAACAATTTAATGGTTAGTACGAGTGGTGTTTTTTTTTCCATTCTTGTAATACTTAGAAGAATGAGCTCTAGCTCCATACAGGATAATGCAATAGGTAATCATTTTTTATGGCTGAGTAGTACTCCATGGTATACATATTCCACATTTTATTAATCCACTCATGTAGTGAAGGGTGAAGATGTACCACATTTTCTTTATCCATTCATCCATTGATGGGCACTCAGGTTGATTCCAAATCTTGGCTATTGTGAATAGTACTGCAGTAAACATGGGAGTGCAGATATCATTTTTATTTCCTTTCTTTTGAATAAATACCTAGCAATGGGCTTGCTGAGTCATACAGTAGTTCTATTTTTAGTTTTTTGAGGAACCTCCATACTGTTCTCCATAGTAGTTGCACTAACTTACATTCCCACCAACA
>NW_012140524.1:12168231-12194865 GCF_000956105.1 Propithecus coquereli | reverse complement strand
TTTCTTTCTATTTTTGGTAGAGATGGGGTCTCGCTCTTGCTCAGGCTGGTTTTGCCCATTTTTAAATCAGATTATTTGATTTTTTCCTATTGAGTTGTTGGAGCTCCTTATATATTCTAGTTATTAATCCTTTGTCAGATGGGTAGTTTGCAAATATTTTCTCCCATTCTGTGGGCTGTCTCTTCACTTTGTTGATTGTTTCCTTTGCTGTACAGAAGCTTTTTAGCTTGATATGATCATATTTGTCCATTTTTGCTTTGCTTTTGAGGTATTACTCAAGAAGTCATTGCCTAGATCACATCCTGGAGTGTTTCCCCAAAGTTTTCTTTTAGTAGTTTCATAATTTCAGGTTTTAGATTTAAGTCTTTAATTGATTTGGATTTGATTATTGTATATGGTGAGAGATAGGGGTCAAGTTTCATTCTTCTGCATATCAATATCCATATGCAGAAGAATGAATGGATATCCAGTATTCCTATCACCATTTATTGAAGAGACCATCCTTTCCCCAATGTATATTCTGGGCACATTTATCAACAATGAGTTCATTATAAATGTGTGAATTTATTTCTGGATTATCTATTCTGTTCCATTGGTCTATGTGTCTGTTTTGTGCCAATATCATGCTGTTTTGGTTACTACAACTTTGTAGTATAATTTGAAATCAGGTAATGTGATTCCTCCAGTTTTGTTCTTTTTGCTCAGTGTGGTTTTGGCTATTCTGGGTCTTTTGTGGTTCCATATAAATTTTAGGGTGATTTTTTTCTAATTCTGTGAAGCATATCATTGGTATTTTGGTGGGGAATGCAATGAATCAGTAGATTGCTTTGAGTAGTATGGACAATTTAACAATATTGATTCTTTCAATCTATAAGCATGGAATATCTTTCCATTTATTTATATCATCTTCAATTTCTTTCATTAATGTTTTATAATTTTTATTGTAGAGATCTTTCAATTTTTGATTAAGTTTATTCCTAGGAATTTCATTTTATTTGTAGGCATTATAAATGGGATTACTTCCTTAGTTTCTTTTACAGATTGTTCACTGTTGACATATAGAAATGCTGCTGATTTTTGTGTATTGATGTCGTATCCTGAAACTTTACTGAATTTATCGGTTCTAATAGTTTTTTGGTGTAGTCTTTAGGTTTATCTAAATATAAAATTATATTATCTGCAAACAAGGATAATTTGACTTCTTCCTTTCCCATTTGGATGCCCTTTATTTCTTTCTCTTGTCTGATTGCTGTAGCTAGAACTTCCAGTACTTTGTTGACTAACAATGGTTTAGGTGGGCATCCTTGTCTTGCTCCAGATCTTAGAGTAAAGGATTTCAGTTTTTCCCCATTTAGTATGATAGTAGCTGTGCATCTGTCATATATGGCTTTTCTTGTGTTGAGGTATGTTCTTTCTATATCCAGTGTTTTGAGAGTTTTTATCATGAATGGATCTTGAATTTCATCAAATGCATTTTCAGTATCAGTTGAAATGATCATATGGTTTTTTTCTTTTGTTCTATTGATATGATGTATCACATTGATTGATTTGTATAGGAACCACTCTTGCATTCTTGGAATGAATCCAACTTGATCAAAATGAATAATTTTTTAGTGTATTGTTAAGTTCAGTTTGCTAATATTTTGTTGAGAATTTTTGAATCTAAGTTTATCAGAGACACTAGCCTGTAGTTTTCCTTTTTTGTTGTGTCTTTGTCTGGTTTTGGTATCACAATAATACTTGCTTCATAAAGTAAGTTTTGGAGCATTCCCCCCTCAATTTTTTGAAGTCATTTGAGTAGGACTGGTATTAGTTCTTTAAATATTCGGTAGAATTCAGCAGTGAAACTATCAGATCCTGGGCTTTTCTTTGATGGGACATTTTTTATTACTACTTCTATCTCATTACTTCTTATTGGTCTATTCAGATTTTAGATTTCTTCCTGGTTCAATCTTGGTACGTTGTAAGTGTGTAGGAATTTATCCGTTTCTTCTAAAGTTTTCCAATTTGGCATATAGTTGCCTTTAGTAGTCTCTAATTATCCTTTGAATTTTTGCAGTCAGTTATAACGTCTCCCTTTTCAACACTGATTTTATTTATTTGGGTCTTCTCTCTTTTTTTCTTAGTCTGGCTAAAGGTTTGTCAATTTTGTTTAATCTTTCAAAAAAACCAACTTTTCATTTCATTGTTCTTTTGTATTTTTTGTTTAAATTTCATTTATTTCTTCTCTGATTTTTATTATTTCTTTTCTTCTCCTAACTTTGGGTTTGGTTTCTCTTGTTTTCCTTGTTTTTCTTTAAGATGTATTATTAGGTTGTTTATTTGAAGTTTTTCTGCTTTTTTGATATAGGCACTTCTTGCTATAGATTTTCCTTTTAGTGCTGCCTTTACTGTATCCCATAGGTTTTAGTATGCTGTCTTTTCATTTTCATTTGTTTCAAGAAATTTTTAACTCCCTTCTTAACCTCTTCATTGACCCACTGGTCAATCAGGAGTGTATTGTTTAATTTTCATGTGTTTGTATAGTTTTCAATGTTCCTCTTGTTACTGATTTCTAGTTTTATTCCATTGTGGTCAGAGAAAGTACTTGACCATATTTCAAGTTTTTTGAGTAAGTTAAGACTTGATTTGTGGCCTAACACATTGTCTATCCTTGTTCTGAGGAGAAGAACATATATTCTGCAGCTATTTGATGAACTATTCTGTAAATATCTATTAGGTCCATTTGGACTATAGTGCAGAGTAACTCTGATGTTTCTTTGTTGATTTTCTGTCTAGATGATCTGTCCAATGTTGAAAATATTACTATAACTATTACTGTATTGAGGTCTGTCTCTCTTTTTAGCTCTAATAATATTTACTTTATATACCTGGATGTTCCAGTGTTGAGTACATATATGTTATTAACAATTGTTATAGCCTCTTGCTGAATTGACCCTTTTATCGTTATATAATGATCTTCTTTGTCTCTTTTTAGAGTTTTGGTCCTGAAATCTATTTTATCTGATATAAGTATAGCTACTCTTGCTCTTTTTTGGTGTCCATTTGCATGCAATATCTTTTTCCATCTTTTTATTTTTAGCCTGTGTGTCTTTATAAGTGAAGTGAGATTCTTGTAGGCAGCATATAGTTGGATCTAGCTTTTTTATCCATTTGGCCACTCTATGTCTTTTGATTGGAGAATTTAGTCCATTTACATTCAGTGTTTTTGTTGATAGGTAAGCATTTACTACTGTCATGTTGATATTGGATTTCTGGTTGTTTCGTAGTCCTTTCTTCCTTCCTTCCTGTATTCCTTTGTGTGACCAAAAGTGACTTTCTCTGGTAGCGTGTTTTAACCTCTTGCTTTTTATTTTTTGTGTATGTGCTGTAGGAATTTAATTTGATATTACTATGATGCTTGCAAAAAGATCTTATAACTAATTATTTTAAACAGATGGCAACTTAACTCTGCTAGACAAACAAGCAGAGAGAAAGCTAAAAAAAAATAAACTCCACACTTTAATTCTATCTCCCCCACTTTTTGACATTTTATAATTTTCATTTATATCTTTTTATATTATCTATCTCTTACAAAATTGTTGTAGTTACTATTTTTGATAGGCTTGCCTTTTAGTCTTCCTACACAAGATATAAGTGGTTTATACACCACAGTTGCAGTGATAGAGTTTCCATATTTGTTTTGTACTTACTGTTATCAGTGAGTTTTATATCTTCAGATGATTTCTTATTGTTTGTTAACATCCTTTTCTTTCAGATTGAATAAATTTTTTTAGCATTTCTTGTAGGGCAGATCTGATATTGATGAAATCCCTCAACGTTTGTTTGTCTGGGAAAATCTTTATTTCTTCTTCATGTTTAAAGGATATTTTTGCAGGATATAATATTCTAGGATTAAGGTTTTTTCCTTCAGCACTTTGAATATGTCATGTCATTCTCTACTGGCATGTAAGGTTTCCACTGAGAAGTCTGGTACCAGGCATATTGGAGTTCCTTTACATGTTTTTCTTTATATATTTTTTTCTTTTTCTTTTTTTTTTACTTGCTGCACTTAGGACATTTTCTTTATCTGTGATCTTTGGGAGCTTGATTATTAAATGCCTAGAGTATAGTTTTATTTGAGTTAAATCTGCTTGGTGTTCTAAGACCTTCTTGCACCTGAATATCAATATCTTTCTCTAGGTTTGGAAAGTTCTCTGTTATAATTTCTTTGAATAAACTTTCTACTCCAATCTCTCTTTCTCTGTCTCCCTATTCTTTAAGGCCAATAACTCTTAGACTTGCCCTGTTTCGGCTATTTTCTAGATCTTGTAGGTATGTTTCATTCTTTATTATTCTTTTTTTCCTTTTTCTCTTCTAGCTGTGTATTTTCACATAGTCTGACTTCAAGCTCATTAATTCTTTTTTCTATTTGTTCAATTCTGCTATTGAGAAACTCTGATGCATATTTCAGCTTGTCAACTGCACTTTTCGGCTTCAGAATTTTTTTTTTTATTTCAGTCTCTTTGTTAAATTTCTCTGATAGGATCCTGACTTTCTTCTTTGTGTTGTCTTGAAGTCCATTGAGCTTCTTCAGAACACCTATTTCGAATTCTCTGTCTAAAAGGTCACATATCTCCATCACTTCAGCATTGGTCACTGCTGCCTTATTTAGTTCGTTTGGTGAGGTCATGTTTTCCTGGATGTTCATGATGTCTGCATAATTTCATAAATGTCTGGGCATTCAAGGGTTAGGTATTTTTTCTAATCTTCTTAGTCTGGGCTTGTTTGTATCTATCCTCCTTGTGAAGGCTTTCCAGGTATTCAAAGGGAATTGAGTGTTTTTACCTAAGTCTTTGGTCCCAGCAACCATATCAGTACTGGAAGATGCCCCAAGCCAAGAATGCTATGAATTTTGCAGACTCCTGGTGGTACCAACTTGGTGGACTTGAGTAAGGTACAAGAGAATTCCCTGGATTACCACACAAAGTCTCTCACACTCTTCCCTCATATTCCCTCAAACAGAAGGAATCTCACTCATGGTGCTGTGCTGCCTGGAGTTGGGGAAGGGGTGATGTGAGCACTCCCTTGAGGCTACTGCAGTTGGGACTGCACCAAGTTTTTGATTCTTATGAACATAATTCCTTGTGTCGATTGTTGCTCAGTTTGATATTCCTACAAGGGGATGATCACTGGAAGGTTCTGTTTGGCCATCTTCCTCCACCTCCTCTCTCCATAATCTACATGTCTATTTTTCATATGTAGCCAGAGGGCATAGAGGCTGGAGTAAGTGACACAGAAAATCACCACATAGAGGAATTCTATATAATTTCTTCCATGAATTATGACATGAAGTGACTATCTAAAGAAGATTTTATCACCATGTCTTCAAGACTTATTTCAAAATGTTTTTACTATTTGAGAGAAATTTTATAAATAATTGTCTTGACTAGAGTAAGAGGTACTATTTGAAGTTAAACACTTGGAAAGAACTAAATGTGATTAAATTAATCCTAAGCTTTCTCTAATTTGCTAATCTATGCAGTGAAACAATTTGTTTTCAGATATATTTCAAACATTTTCATGGTGAAAAAAATGAATTAACAAAATCTATCCCATTTATTTTACAATTCCATGAGATCCAATAGTTAATGTTACAGTCATTGTTGACCATTTTGGCCTCAAATCAGAGAACTGCATGTGTTGTTTCTTCATATTCTCAAGGCTGTCCAAGTGCCAGCCATGTGAACAGTCCCCTTTTGTTAGCATAGTCTTGTTTACACAGTGACTTTTGCTCCCAGGACCACAACGTGTCACTGACAAATTCCTATCAATCATTGCTGCTAATGAAAACAACTTGCTGAAGTTTTATTAAGTGGAGAATCATTTTATTTCTCTAACTCCTTCTCAGCATTCAAATAGAGACAAGCAGTGCTTTTTAGTATGCTTTCTCACACAATTGTGGTTCAGTTTCTTCCATGCCTACTGGTCACAGCTCTGGGTTGTTTTGTTTTGTTTGTTTGTGATTTTTGAAAAATTAGCAGGACATATACCCTCTTAAAAAATTTTTAAGTGCACAGTGCAGAATTGTCAACTATATACATACACATTGTTGGACAGCAGATATCTACAAGTTTTTCATCTTGCATGACCGAAACTCTACACCAATTGAACATCAATACTCTGAAGTTTTTGAGATGTGTTGGCTGCCAGCCTTTAATAATATGTCTCTATCAAAAGAGAACAATAAACAGCCTTGTTTGCCCTCTTATCCCTGTGTTAAGTAAATTGATATAGTCTGCGATTAGTAGAAATCAGCTGGGGAAAATGCAGGCATTTAATTTTACATTATTCTCTACCATTCAATTAATAAAATAAAGGCCTTACTTTATCATGGCAAAGCCAGTAGTCCGTATATGAAGAAGACTTAGAAGACAATCCTTTCCCAGGGAAAAAAGACAGTCACACAAAAAATCTTATGAAAAATCACTTCTTTTCAGGATCTTCAAATGGCTCCTATGCCTGTGAGAAATAGCCTCTTTGGCAGTATTCAGCTGAAACAATGTCAACCAATACCAAACCAAGCAAGTACGTGCCAATGAAGCACATGTAGAATCAACAATGACTTTTTGTATGATGTCTACCAAATTATTTTACTTCTATTGGTCCATTTTTATCAGAAATCAAAGAATAAAAGAATGGATTCTGCAAATCAGCCTTACAAACACAGGCATTATTTTACTCCCTACATTGAGAGGAAGGCACCAGGATTGCATTACTCTAGGAAAAATTAGGGGGGAAACTTAACTGAAACAAAGAATATTACTCATGCATATGATTTTTCCACTCAAAGCAAAGACTGAAACTCACAGAAACACAAGCAAAATCCTTCATCAGCCATCTACCGGTAAAAATACCTACCCTGTTACTTTGGATAATGTACTAACTCTAGACAATAGACCGAGAAACAGAAACACAAAGTTAGAACTTGAATTCTATCTTTGGGGGAACAGGTTGTGAATATTGTCAATGTTACACCCAATACCAAGTAATTATAGAAATTAATTAAATAATCATGAGAGTAATCAATGCTTTCCACACTGGTGATCACAAGACGCCCTCCTTAACCTAAGCCTAGTCAGGCTCCTCTAATCCCTCTACAGCTCAAACCAGTGTCCAGCCCTGTACTGCCTAGTTGCAGCAAGAATCTTGCTAGGTCAGTTTAGAGAGAATTCCTCACTCTTGATATCTGATCATCTAGATGTTTGATAAAATTCCTCATCCTCGATCATCCCCCAGGTGAAATCTGATCACCCTAGCCTGTCTTCAACAAATATCCTGTCAAGTTGGTTTATCCAGAATCCCTCCTTACTCCTGATGTTTTCTCTTAGCAATTTTCCATCCACTGACCCCCACCTTGCTCCTTGTCCATACTGTATTTGGAATTGGGCCCAGTTCTATACTGAGGTCTCTATGCTCTCATTGCAATAGTTTTTGAATAAAACCTTTTACCACTTTTCTGTACAGCTCTGATTTTTCTTTGACAGCAATATAAACTATTTAATTTCTTCAGATTATTATCCCAATTCTTCTCTTCCCTTTGTCTGCATAGACATAATTTTAGGTATAAAAATATGTACCTCCATTCAATTTATGGCAAATAAATACTGTACTGCTCCTTTTTCTCATAGAGACAAGACTTTGTTTATAAAATTCCAAAAATAATTGAAAATTCAATAAAATGCTTAGATTCTTTCCCAATCCATTTATTTATGTGTTTTTTAAATTCACATTCATTGATGTAGGTGGGCAGCTATATATAATTGAAATGTCAGACTTTGAAAACCAATTAGCCTGGGTTTAATCCCAGATTAGTTGTGAGTTGTTTAAACGGTTTGAGACTATTTTTCCTCACCTATGATTTTGAAATATTTATGCCTACCTTGCAAGATTGTTATGAAGATTGAGTTATAAAATGTACATAAGACCCCTAGCATGGTTGTTAAAATAAAATCGTCATTCAGTCTATAATAGTGATTATTATTCATTCATTCTACAAATATTTATTAAGGCTCTACTACATTCCAAGCACAGATGTATGTATTAGGGATACAAAGATGAATAATATACGTGTTTGCTCTCAAGAGGTCTTATAAGCTATTGGGAGAGACAGTTAATTAAATCTTGACAATAGCAAGTTAATGCCATAATGCAACCAATTTGAGCTAAATAAGAGGTGATTAATGAAAACTGCTCATTTGGATATTCATTTGAACTACCATGTGAATGCAGCATAATAATTTATGTACTTGGGCTTTTAAATTAGGTACAACTGGTTTGAAAGCCTGTTTTTAAACTGGCTTTGTGTGTCTGTACAAGTCACTTAATCTATCTACAAAATGGAGACAGTATCTATCCTTGTCAAGGTCCAGATAGTAAAATAGAGTTCACAACAGGTAATTTAATAGAGGAATTTAGTATGGGAAACTAGTTACAAAGGTATCAGAAGAGTTAAAAAGCCAAACTGCAGGATGTTGGGCAACCCAGAGATTTACAACAATGGGAAATCACTCCCACTCCAAAGACTGCATCAGAAAGGTAAAAGGTTGAGCTGCAGAAGCTTGAGCCCTTGAAGACACAAAGCCACCATCGGAGGCACTGCTTAAAGCAGTGGTGGTGAGGGGTGCCCTGGCTTTTCCCTGCTCCACAATCCCAATCTCACACCAATACTTCCCACTGACACGCTTAACAGTAAGTCAGATAACAAGAGAGCCAGGACATTGAGTTCTCAGAAGTCAGTCTCTTGGGCTACAGAGAGGATCAGAAAATAGGAATGAATGGATGTGAGGCCAGATAAACAAATGATCAACACAACCATGATCATTACAGAATGAGATAGGAGATGTTAAATGTATAATATAAAACTAGCACACAGTCAACATTCAATGAAGGGTAGCTTTTTATATTATTGGATAATATACTTTTCGTCTTCAATGCTCTTTTTCTTCTCAGTAATAAAATATTCAGGAAATTTAACTATTTGCATAATGTTCAGCTCCCCACTTTACATATGTAGATACTGCAATCTCTCTGTGATGCCAAATAAGATCATTTTATCACCAAATCAATTTGTTTTTAATTGACCTGAATACATTAACTAATCACTTTTGCGTCACGTAAACACAGGCATAGTCACCAAATCTTCATACAGCAAAGTATATCCAGTTTGCTTATTAAGGTTTTATTGGGGGGACGGAAATGTCCAAAGAGACTGAGTTGATGATACATATGTATTCTTCATTATCACTAAATGTTTTGTTAGAATGCTTCAACAGCCAGATTAAAAATGGCACATTAAAACATTTTTTTAAAAAAGGGTACATAAAGAAGAGAAAAGAATAATATTGGTGTTATTCCTCATTCTCATTATTCTCTTCTGTATCGATGGAGCTCCATTATCACAGCACACCTCTCTTCCGCCCACACCCCACTTATGCATGTGGGGCGGGCTGACGTGATCCAGTGACCCTGGGGGAAGTCTGTCTATTTGGAGGTTTAGTATTAGGAAATGTGCTTGCCAATGGATTCTTTAATAAAACACATTCCCTCATATTAACATGCTTAGTGCTAAAAATAATATTTTGGACTCCATGTGCCAACATTTGTGTCTCTTGTTTTTCAAATGATTTACAATTAGAATTGAAGGAGAAAGCTGGTATTTACTGAATACTCTCAAGGACGCCAACATATAAAAAAAAGCATGAAGAAACAGATTTTTCTGAAGGACTAGCACTAGATTGGAAAAACATGAGCTCTAATATAATATATATCAAATACAATGTGATATCATCTTTTGTAAAACTATATATGATTGGAGATAATAATAAAAATATAAACATTATATACTGCTTTCTATATTCCAAGCACTATTCTAGGAGCTTTGCAGATATTAACCCATTTAATTCTCCTAAAATTCTATGGCAGAAGTACTATTATCCCAACTTTAAAGATGTAGACATTAAAGCACAGAGAGGTCAAGTAACTTGTGCATGGTCATACAGCTTATAAGTGGCAGAACCAAGACACAGAGCAGGATTCAGGAAGTCTGGCCCTACAGGCTTGTAACAACCTCCCTAAGCCACCCCTCCACAAGTGTGGCGTGTGTGTGTGTGTGTGTGTGTGTGTCCACTGACCTAGTCACTTAAATAAAACACTAGAGGACTTAAACTAGAATCTTAAACGTGGTTATCTTTGGATAGGATTGTGGTTGATTTTGTTTTTTCTTTGGAAATTTCTATGATATTTTCCACAAGGATCATTGTGGGTTTTTTTTTTTCCAGTTAAAGAAGGTGTAGGAAAAAAATCATTGGTATTGATATTTTTTGAAAACATAGTAAGAATGCAACATACTTCTGATTTATGACAATGTGTTCTTAACTACTTCTGGATTTTTTTTTTCTTGTTTTTTCTTGAAAACTCTTGCTTTCACTAAGAACTTTGCCAGTGTCCTCTTTCTCTACCTTCTCTTTGATTACTTAGGGCTTAATTTAGCTAATCAGCATGAGGCAGCCCTAACTTTCCTGACTGGAGCTGCTGCATGTTGGTTAGAGCTGGGAGGCCCCAATGGTCCCAGTTGGCTGCATCTGGTTAAAGGTCAGAATGATATCAATTTACTTTGTCTTTACTTAAATATTTGTTTTATTTATTTACTTTGGGATTAGTAAATAAAATAATTGTTTAAATTATATAAAGGACACAGTTTGGAGCTCTGAATAAACGTCAAGCGAGGTGCTCAGGAGCTAGTTTTAATCAGATGAGTGTGCATATAACTCGCCTCTCCTACAGTTTACCACTCAGTACTCAGTTGAATATCATTTGCAAACATAATGGTTTGGATCATTAGACAATTTAGAATTATCTTTATTTGTTCTCATATGCTGTTTTATTTATGCCTCTAATGGACCATTGGCTAAAGACAGGAAGTGTGAAGTGCACTGATGTCAAAATACAACTTAATGAGAAGCATAGAAATAATAATGTTATAAATTCCACTCAAGATTTCCTTCATCCATTAGTAAATTTCATTCATCTATTCAAAATTTTTTACCAGTACCTCATTTTATAGTTCCGTTATTTCAAAATCAATTTTTGAAAAGGAATAACAGAATAGAGAATAATACCTAGATGGGCTTTTCATACTCAGAGTCATAAGATAATATAAAACTACTTTCTTAGTTCCTCAATTTTAAAGAAAACTCAAACATAAAACTAAGTTTATTGATATTTTAAACTTTTAAAATATTTTAAGTGTAAAAATTACAAATATCATAAAATCGACTTTTTATTCGAACAACTTAACACGATAAATTCCAATCTACCTTTTAGCACATGGCTTTCCAAAACCAAATACAGCATAATGTTATCTTCGAATTTATTTCTTAATAGGCCACGCTTTTCTCTCAGCATGAATTTAAAATAAAGAGTGACTATCACATATTAAATAACATGATACATAAGAAATTCATCTTTCATACTTAATATTACCCAATACCATAATTAAGTTTATAAAAAACTTCATAATTGTCTACAAACATAGCAATCTAAAATAAGACACTTTAGTCACATGTTCTGCTTATACATGGGAGCTAAAACTGAACTCACAGAGAGAGAGAGTAGAATGGTGGTTACCAGAGGCTCGGAAGGATAGTGGGGAGGGGAGAATAAGAGGAATTGGTTAATGGGTACAAAAGTACAGTTGTATAGAAGGAATAGATCTAATGTTCAGTAGCACAACAAGGCAACTACAGTTAATAATTTAATATGTATCTCAAAATAACTACAAAAGTAGAATTGAAATGTTCCTAACAAAAAAGAATGATAAATTCTTGAGGTGATGGATCCCCCAAGTACCCTGATTTGATCATTACACATTGTATGCTTTTATCACAATATCGCATGTACCCTATAAATATGTACAACTATTATTTATCCATAATAATTAAAAATAAAAAATAAAAACACTTTAAGTAGAATCATCTATTTTTAAATAAATTTTTTTGAGAATTAATCAACAGTTACAATTAACAACAATCTTTATGACTTACTGAATATATGGAATGAAGAAGGAGGAGGAAGTATTGAGGATGCCTCCCAGGTTTCTAGCTTAATGGTACCAGGAATTGAGATAAAGACTACAGGAGGGAGATCAGCTCAAGGGGGAAAAGTCTGCTCAATTTTATCATGAGCATACTCATGCTCACACTCACGCTCAGGTATGACCTCTGGGTTTCATCCGGGTGGATATGTCCAGTGGGAGGTGAGACGTGAGTCTGAAGCTCAGGCAAGAGGCTAGAGTTACACATGTGGGAATCAACAGCTTAATAGAGGACTATGGCATCTAGATACAGAAAGGCAGGGATTCTGGCTCTGGAGGCAGAAAGACTTACTTAACTGACCTGTCCCTTTGAGGTTCTGTAAACACAACCTTGCACAACCTTGTTATCCCATCAGGCCCATATTTTCTTGGGCCACTGAGAGAGATATGGTTACCTATTTTCTCTTGTATATCCTTTGAACATTTTCACAAGTAAATATTCCCAGTCCTATGATTATTTCTGCCTGCACTGGGTGAACTAATTATAGACAGCACTTACTATCTCTTCATATATGCCATGCATGGTAAGGTCTTGTGTATAGTAGGTGGTCAATATATGTTCCTCTTTATTTTTTATATTCACCTTGCTCTCTGTATACAAAATTAGCTCCTTTTTTCTCGCAGGAATTTTTTTTTTTTTTTTGCTTCTCAAGTTTAATTTCTCACAAATTTCTAAGACTACTTCAAGATTAATTTAAATGTAAATTACTTAAAGACTTGAAGGTAGTTGTATTCCATTCATCATCAAAAATGTATTCTTTCCTTATCACCAGGTGTTGTTTATTGCAGGATTTGTAAACAGCTTTTTATCTTAGGGCAATCCATGGAGTTTATCCAGTTGAGATCTCACAGAGGGAGTTAGGGTTGCAGTAACCTGGCATAACTCATTCCTAATTCCAGGTGGTGATGGGGGTTGAGTTTCACATTTTGCTTTATATGAAAAATATTTACAAAAGATACACTAAAATAATAAGAATAAACCATGCTTTGTTACTGTAGAGTGGCTTGGCAATTTTCTGTATAGAGGAATCACAGGGCAGGAAGGATCTGATACTGTTCCAATTGCCCTTGGAATGGAAGCAGAATGTCCTTTTTAAGAGCATTGAAGTTCTGGGATTTCTCTGGAATAATCATGTTTGTGAGGTATGAAAGTCCAAGGACTGTAACATTTATTATATATGACCCAGGCAAGAGAATGAGATACTTCCAAATACTCTCCAAATTTTTTGGTTCTATAAGTGCAGATATGTTTTCTTTCTCAGACTTCCACAATTACATTGGGTAATTGATTTCCATTTTGAACAAAAACTTGACTCTTTACACCTAGGTGCACCTGTTTTATATATCCATGTAATGAGGTTTTGTTATCATTCCAGAAGAATTGGTGCTTCTCCTGGTGGGGCTATTTACAACATGACTACTTCGATGCAATTCCAAAACACTGGATGCAGATGTAGTTATAATCGTGCATTCCACCTTGGAGTGGATACCAAGAGTATCAATTTGTAACTCCATTAGGAAAGTTCATTTTATTTTTACACTGATTTTCTTTCTTCATATTGGGATTTTTTTTTTATTTCAGCATATTATGGGGGTACAGATATTTAGGTTACGTATGTTGCCCTTGCCCCCCCCCCAAGTCTGAGCTTCAAGCATGTCCACCCCCTGGATGGTGCGCATCGCACTCTTTGTGTATGTATATACCCATCCCCTCCTCCCCTCTCCCCTCTGCCCGAAATCCAATAAATGTTATTCTTATATGTGCACTTATGTGTTGATCAGTTAATATTTTTTTGAATCATAGATACGTGTGAGAAATTGAAAAACATCATCATCAGGAATTAAGCTCCAGGAAAGTAATGTTCCCGTTGCTGGAGCACCATTATCAAATGGATAACTGGCCACCAGAGTACCACTATGGTTTGCAGAGAGGACAAATGTTTTTATTTTCAGCCATTTCATGACTGCCACCAATTCAGGTTGCATTAATACATTATTAAATTCAAAAGCACATGGCTGACCAGAGACACCAGCCACCCAAGCATCTCAGTGAGAAGCAGAAGTTTTAGGTGAAAGAGAAAAAACAAATAGACAAACATAAATTGGATGTGGGTCTGAAGGAAGGGTGCCAGAGCTTTTGGGAGACTGCACAGGAAGAAGTTGTGGAACAGAACAAGAAGGAGCAAGGTATCGGCAAAGACCGACCTCCGAGAGGCTTGGAGTCCAGTGAGAAGCATTGGTGGAGCAGTTTGTTTCTCTCTCCTTCATATCTCTGATAGTTGGTGAGTTTCTGAGATGCTGGAGAGACTTTCTGCCCACACAAGCCCAGAGGCTGCTGCCACTAGTGAGCTGAGAACTTCTGGTGGACAGGGCACCAGGCTGCCAGCCCCCTGGGGCACTTCCCACCCCCACAGACCTGAGCTCAGATGGCAGGCGCCATATTGCTTCTCCACCCACTGTGTGCTTTGGACCCCAGGGGGCTTCAGCTCCTCAGGGTTGGTCTTGCTCGTTCCCAAACAGACATTTCCCAACTCCGGCCCAGACTGCAGGAGGCACAGGGGTCCAGTGAGTCCCAAGTGATGTGCTGCATGACTACAGAGCCTTGACATTCTGGGCGGACTGCCTCCCGGAGAGACGGTTAGAGACGACCAGAGTGCTAGCTTTCCTCCACACAGACTCTTTTCCTCCCCTTCCCCTCCCCCAGCCGTGGCTGCTGAGAGAGACAACTGAGCCACCACACCGAGGCTTCCACAGAGAGTGGGCATCAAGCCTTTCCTCTTGGGGTCCTGCAGCAGACTGAGGGGTGCTCAGACTGTGAGCTCCTTGCTTGCCAGCCCTCCCTGGCGCTGCTTGCCCAGCAGCTCCATCAGAGTAAGGCACACCCCGAGGCAGAAGGACATTGATCCTGCTTGGGCACCCTGTGGGTGACTTGGGGCCAGCACGCTTCTCCCTGGCACGGTCAGGGATTGATTTTCTTGGTCTCGGGAGGCCAGGGAGCCGCGTGGGATGATCTAGGAGGAGAGTGCAGTGTGGGTCCCAGCTGCGGGGTGCTCGCTGGGCACCCATGCCCCATGAGAGGGCCACACTCTCAGCTCAAGCTGGGATCCTGGGCAGGGAACCTCCTGGCCCACAGCGCAGCCGGGAGGGAGCTCAGCTGGCTTGGGCTCCCGGCTGCCAGCAGACACCAAAGGGACACTGTGGAGCAGAAGAGTGGGGAGAGGAGCGAGGTCCATTGCAGACTGCCACTGTGTGAATCTCAGCAGATTTTTCTGGTTGAATGCGGCCACTTCGGACCCTCTCCGGCAGCTCTGCCCAGAAGCTTGGAGGAGGCCTTTGACCCCTGCCAAAACGGTTACGGTGCCAGCTTTTGTGGAGCCTGAGGGCAAGCTCAACCAACCCACTCCTGCCCAGCCGCACTCCCCCCACCTGCCTCTGCTGTGGCAGACAATAAGGATTTACCTGTGAGTTCCAGGGCCCCACCCACCAGCTGAGACATTCACGTGCACCTCCTGAGGGACTGGAGCCTATCACAGGAATCAGAAACAACATTGCAGCTCGTTTCTTCCAGCAAGCACCTCCTACTGACAGGGAAGTCAATTTGCACACCTTTCACGGAAATTACTGACTCAATCTCACAGGGTGTGTGGAAGTCCAAGAAGTCGCCATTTGGGGAAGCACCTACCCCTCTCCACAGAAAAACTGTGCCACTGGATAAGGGAGAGAGATTCCATCCCCAGGCCATAGCATTCAAGCATTTAGCCCCCTCGCTGTGAACAGCCCTCCAGGTTTGGAGTGCTTGTCCTGACCCTCCTACCAGCAGCTCCCCCTGGTGGCTGGAAAAGCAAATTCTGAGCCCTGTGGAGGCTTCGCAAAGCCCTTCAGGCTCTCACAACCTAGCCAGGAACTGCCTTGCTCCTCCCCCAACTCAGTGGTAGAGATCAATAACCCCCTGCCCTTTTTGTGTGTGTGTGCCCTTCCTTCTGCTCTCCCTTTGCTGCGGCAATGGGTCTGGTCGTCATCTGTGATGTATGTATCATGCTCTGTAAAGCTATGTCTTGCTCTATAATCCTATCTTTCTCTCCTCAATAAACCTCATTTTTGTGCTTGCCTTACTTTGGCATGTCTGGTCATTGTTCCGCCAGGAGCATGCTAAGAACCGATATTTCAGACTGAAACCTGACAGGCTGGGTGGGGAGCCCAGCAAGGCCTTTCTGCCTAGATTATGTTTGGCCTCTCTGAGCGTGCATTCCTTCCTTCTGTGTGTACGGCAGGGCCCTTCTAGGAATGGGGGTTTAACAGTTAAAAAAAAGCAGGTCAGGTAATTACTTTATGGCCAGTTTTTATATATAGATATCAGCCTAGGCAAATAATTTATGAAGAAGACCCCATAGGCAATCACAGCAACAACAAAGATAAATAAAGGGGACTTAATTAAATCAAAACACTTCTGCACAGCAAAGGAAATAATCAACAGAGCGAATAGACAGCCTACAGAATAGGAGAAAATATTTACAAACTATTCATCTGACGAAGGACTGATATCCAGAATTTACAAAGAACTCAAAGAAATCAGCAAGGAAAAAACAAACAACCCCATCAAGAAGTGGGCAAAAGACATGAACAGAAGTTATTTTGAAAGAAGATAGACTAATAGCCAATAACATGAAAATATGCTCAACACCACTAGTTATCAGGGAAATGCAAATTAAAACTACAATGTGATAACTACTTTTCCTGTATCAGAATGGTCATTATTAAAAAGTCAAAAAATAATAGATGCTGGCATGGATGCAGAGCAAAAGGAATGTTTATACACTGTTGGTGAGACTGCAGATTAGTACAACCTCTATGGAAAACCATATGGAGATTCCTCAAAGAAATATATGTAGACCTACCACTCAATCCAGCGATCCCACTTCTAGGTATCTACCAAAAGGAAATGAAGTAATTTTATCCAAAACACATCTGCATGCAAATGTTTATCACAACACAATTCACAATTGCAAAGATGTAGAGTCAACCTAAGAGCCCATCAAGTCATGAGTAGATAAAGAAAATGTGATATATATATATGTATATATATATATATAGAGAGAGAGAGAGAGAGAGAGAGAGCTGTATATCATGGAGTACTAATCAGCTATAAAAAGAAACGAAATAATGTTGTTTGCAGTAACTTGGATGGAATTGGAGACCATTATCCTAAATGAAGTATCTCAGGAATGGAAAACCAAATACCACATGTACTCACTAATAAGTGGGAGTTAAACAGTGGGTGCACAGCAGACACCAAGTGATATGAAAGACATGAGAATCCAAGAAAGGGGGAGGGTGGGAAGAGGGGTGTGGGATAAACACTTACCTATTGAGTACAATGAACACTATTTTGGTGACTGATACACCAAGAGCCTTGACTTCAGCATTATATGAGGTATCCATGTAACAAAAACACTTGTACCTCTTTAATTAATGTTTTGAAATAAAAACAAACAAAAAACAATGTCCTGTGTAGCTTTTTTGGGGGGAGGGAGGCAGGATAAATCCAGCACCATACAGTGTATTTAGTTGTTATATCTCTTTAGTTTCTTTGGATCAGGAGCAGTTTCTCAGCATTTTTTTTTTTTTTTTTTTTGTAGTGGTGGCGGGGGAGTAGTCTTGATTTGCTTTTTTAGAACATGTAAGTCAATTATTGGATGAAATATTCCTAAGCATGAGTTTATCTGATGTTTCTTCGTGAGTAGGTTCTGGTTACACATTTTTGGCAGGAATACCACCGAAGTGATATTATGCCTTCCTCAAGTTCTTGAGACACATAATGTCGGTTTTCCCAATATTGGTGATGTTAGTTTGCTCACATGATCGAAGTGTATCATCCAGTTTTCTGAGCATAAAGTTATAATTTTACCTTTATAATTAAAAAGAGATTTATGTGAAGATACTTAGAGACCATATAAATATTCTTTTTCTTATCAAACTTTAATCCACTAGCTTTGACATCCATTGTGATTTTCTAACCGCATTATTCATGTTATATTTATTATTTGTCATTCTGCTATAAGAAAAAGCTTCCCTTTCCTTCTCAATATTTATTTGTTCATTTATTTCAACACGGACCCATGGATTTCCATTTTATTCATTGGTTATAACCTATTACCTTGATTATTTATATTCATGTCCAAATTTTTCAATAGAAGCCTCTTCAAGCTGGTTCCTATATTCTGATATGTCCCCATTCCAGTAGAAGCCTCTTCAAACTAATTCCTCTATCCTTGCTTGAGCACTTTCATACTTTCTGGCTCCAGAAGATATTCCAGGCTCGTTTTCACTTTCCTTTGTACAGCTGTCAAACCAACCCTTTATGCAAGAAATCCTGGTTCCCAGTGGAGAAGAACATTTAGATACTAAAATAGAGAAAGAAATACACACACACACACACACATTCTGAAGGAGCTCGGGAAATTTCACCCCAAAATATGACTCCTTGGTATAAAGAGCATTTTGAATTAAAGGCTCTCAGTGATTATCAGGTGTTGGAGGGGGCTTTCCCTCTATCTGCATAAACCAGATGGACCCATCAAAAAGAACAACCGACTTCCCTTCCTTTCCCTGTTATCTCACTATATTGCAGGAAAGAAGATCAAGAATGCAACCAGACCTGGTTTAAATCATTTTAAATATAATATTAATAACTGTTTCTCGGGTTAATTTAATTTGCCAGGAGATTCAAGAATCATTTACAAGTCAGTGTTTCCTCCATCCATTCATCCTCCCTAGTAACAATTTATTTCCCCTAAACAGAATTATCTATATTCCTCATCTCCTCCTCCCCTCTAAAAGGAGGGTATATAAATTCCTGGACCCCACTGGGGTGTTGGGTAATCATTCTGCGATTCTCCCCATGTGCACAGTAGATAAAACTCTTTCTCTTATTAATCTGCCTTAATTGTGAGTTGATCTTTCAGCAGACTTTCAGGGAAAAGGGGAAGTTTCCCCTCACCCCCACGATACACACACACACACACACACACACACACACAGGCACTCCCAGGAAATATATGTGTATATCAACAAATATAGATAAATAAAATAGATATAGGCATGTGTACAGATGTTAACATGGGTTTGTACTGATACTTTTAATTCCAATCCAATACCATAGAGTACATCCTAGTCTTCCCTCTTTCCATACCTGTAACTCTCATCTCCATCCATGAGAAACCTGTTTCCCATTATCCTCAATATATTTATTTTGAGCCAAGATTATACAGAAAATAGTTTTCAGAATTGCTATCACTTTGAAAAATAAGCCTATTAACAAGAATTCAATATTTGTTCATAGCTTTCCAGGTGAAATTAACATACAGTGAAATGCACAAGTCCTAAGTATATAGTTCAAAGAGTATGACAATTGAATACACCTGTGCAGCCCATATTCATATGAAGACATAGACCATTTCCATCATGCCAGAAAGGCATCTGATGGGCATCATGGTTTTGAATGCTAAAGTAATTTGAGGTCTTCTCAGTATAAGTTCTTAATAGTATCGAAGAGTGCTTTAACCTAAGATATTTTAAGAACAACAAATGAATTAATTAAGAATGACAACACACTATGGAATACACAGACAAATAAATAAATTGAGAAAAATGGAACACACTATACTCACAATTAATTACAAACAATTTTAATAGGGTTATGATATTAATTATACAAAGGAGAATAAATTAATATGAAATAGATAAAAGACTATATTATTAAGGAAATGTCTTTTCTCTGGTCCTATCTAGATTTTGTTTCTTACTGATTATGTAAGCTATTTTCCTCTGTAACTCATATTGATCTGCACTGAAATAATCTTTTTCACCCACACTGGAAAAAAATTTTTTCCTTTTCATTGTCAACTTCAGATAATTTTTGATATTGGGTTCTTATATCAAGAAGGTATTGTTTTTCTCTAATATGTTTGACTGTCAGACCTGATATGATACCATGTTATCTTTGCATGTGTCTATCAAAAAATTAACTCCTTTCCTTAGTTTACTAGTTTAAAATAAAACTCAGTGTCCAAAAGTGCTTACCACCTTTTAAATTATTAGCCAGGGATGACAAGTGTCTGTATTTGCAATTGCCTTGTGAGTTATTCATGTCTGTCTGTTCTGAGCACTCTTTGATTCGCTAGTTGCTTCTGCGTTCTCTACTAAATAGCAATAGAAAAGTCTTTTTGTATTTTTGTTATTGCTGTTTTTTTTTTTTTGGTTGTTTTTAGTCTTACTTTCCTATTTTCTTTTTGCTAGTTTAGTTTATATTCTAGATTGGGTTCCAGCAAAAAGTCCTCCCACCATTTAGCACAAACGTGGAGTTTATTATAATTCCCCTTATCACTATTAAACACCCTTCCTGGAGACGGCAATTGGGGCTTCTGCTATTTAACCCTTTCTTACTCATTAGTGAGGTGGGCTACACATATTTATACAAATCTTCATATGTTCATGTACATATTCTTTGTATCAGGAAGGGTATGTGGGCTATGTTAAAAAGAGCAAAGTCAAAGTGTACAGTTCTTTTAGAATTTGTCTAGCAGGTTTTCTGGGTTTTACCAGAAAACACACACACACACACACACAAAGAAAAAGAGCAAAGTTGATCAGATATCTGAAGAAATTTTGAGGTAAAAGGAAGTTAAGAGACCATGTGTGGAGTGACTACCACATTCTCACTGAGGAAGGTAAGTTTTGTCTACAGAAAGCAAATTAAGGACATGCTAGAAGACCAAGTCCAATGAATAAGTTAAAAATAGTCACCATGAAGATTCAAACAGGAAGTTAAAGGAAAGTGAGTAAAGGTCGTGGAGAATAGCATTGATTGCTAACTGAGTCAGATTGGATAACATGTGTTTATAAAGAAGTTCATCAATATCATTATGAAATTTATGCCAGAAACATTCAATAAACAGGGAAAAGGAGAAAGATAAGCAGATATACATGTTTACCTAGAATTTGGAATTGGCAATTTGGATTTAGCAATAGGTTTAAGGTAAAGAAATCTATGTATGAGGACAGTAAGTATAGACTTGAAATTACGAAGTCAAATTTGAATGTGGAAGGAAAAGGAAAATAAAAGAAGTGATACTAAAACCACAGGAAGGTTCACGTGATAGGAAATATGATACAGGTCAAAAGCTGATTAACTGAAAAGATTATAGAATTAGACAAATAAAATACTATTGGTAAAGCAAAAATATTCAGAAGAATTTCCTGATGGGAAATATCAGACAGGGCATAATTTCTTGAGGTGACCAGGCCACAGAAGGTTTAGATATGTGTACTGGTGATCTAAGGTGGAAATAAAAGTCACTGACGTGGAAGAGTTCTCAGAAAGACAATGCCAAGATTTGAACAGTTGATCCACAAGGGTATAAAATTTACTCAGACTAAGCAAAAAGATTTTTCGAATGTGTTATTCCCAACAATTTCTGACACATTTTATAGTTACTATTTGACAAAATTATAAGCTCTTCTGCCATTATTTAAAATTCCCTTGGCCAACATTTTAAAACTACTTATATCTGTTTTTCCCTTCCCTTGCTCCCATTCCTTATGCACCTCTTCCATATAAGCATTCATCGAAATTTAATATGTGGCAAGGGCTAAGCTAACATGCTTCTGAAATATCTCTTAGAATCCTAGAAAACTTATACCTCAAACTAAGTGAAATAAAATTTCAGAACTTCCATGGGAGTAGATAGGAGAAGGAATCAAAAAGCTCAAAGAAGTGTGCATGCTGGCGTAGTAGATACATTACATAAGCACAAAAACTCTACCATCCATCTGTATTTCATAGGAAAGTCCAGAGGATATTCCATTTGCCAAACCAACATGGAATTCACTGGTGAGCATTGTTGAGAAACTCAGCCCTTGTTGTTGAGCATTGTTGAGAAGGCAGCCCTCCATAAGCCAGAGATGACATTGAGAGACTACTATAGAACAGGGCTCTTTGAGAGCTAAAGGGACAATAAGATAGCAAAACAATAGAGGTCAGCTGATAACACTTAAATGTCAGAAGCAAAGTGGATACAATTACTGTAATGAGCATCAAGGTTAGGGTGGTAACCAGTGGGATCTGAACTGCAGGAAACTATGGAGATAGTTAATAGAACATGACATGCCTATGTACAAGATTGAGGGGTACCAACAAAGATATTACTCAATCTATACAATCAAAAGAAATCAAGGATGGATTATCAGGAAGCTGAAAGCAGCCAGCCCTAATAAAATGTTACCATACCTTGTTCAGTTTCCCAACTGGACCATTTTTCAGATTAGAACCCATTGACTGAAGGAGAGCAAGGTCCCCAGAAGGAAGGGCAGATGACACCTTGACAAGTATATACGGTTTTCCCCAGCCCTTCCACAAAGAATTTTATGGTCATTTATCAGGGTAGTACACTTAGGAAATGGATATATGCAAACATTTCAAAAACTAGTACACTGGGTCTGAATTGAGTTGATATATAGAAACCATCACAGTTATTATAGCCCTCTTCTTAGTCTGGGCAGGTAATAAATGTCCTAGTCTAGGTCTGGCTCACACTGAGTCCACTGGGTCCACAGACAACCATGGTCATTTTTGGTGATCTCCAGTAATTAGAATGGACATACTTGGAAGATGGTAGAATCCATACACTTGTTCCTTGGCTTGTGGGGTAAGAACTGTCATAGTAATCTATGAAGAATGGCAGAGATTAATGCTACCCTAAAAGACCAAAAAATGTGGGATTCTTTTCCTGTCCTCCATTTAATGCACCACTCTGACTCCTCCAATAAATAGAAAAGTCCTGGAGGATGACAGTAGATTCACATAAACTCAACCTAGCAGTAACCCCATTTGTAGTTACCATGTTAGATGTTACATCTTTTCTAAGAGAGATTAACATGATCTCAGGTACCTGTTATACAATCACTTACTGGAAAATGTATTACTTCTTATTCTTATCAGAAAAAAAGAAGCAGAAATTGTTCATATTTATGTGGGATGGAAAACAGTATACAATTACAGAGGTTTCTATGGTGGAAAAAGACAAAAAGTTATGGCAAGCTTCGACATGAGAATCACAACAGAGACCCCCTAGGCTTCTAAAGGCCATGCTGCCTGCAGCTACTGGGCCCTGGAAAAGATGGAGTTACCACCATGGCACATCAAGTGACCATGTGGTCAGAGCTGCCCATGATGAGGTAGGTTCTTCCAGAGTCACCAAATCATAAAATGTAAGGAAAGTCCTTCAGCAACCTATCATAAGATAGAAGTGATACATTCTGTATTAGGTGAAAGCAGGTTTAGGGGGCAGAAGTAAGCTGCATGCACATGTAGACCAGACTCCATGTTATCCACCAGACATTTTTTAGAGTAGATGGAACCACAAAGAATTCCTTCGTGTAACCCAGTTGTGGTTTATGCTATTGTGTATGAAGAAATCAGAGCTGATAAAAGTCTAGTCTGCACCCCAAAATGAAGTGAATAAATCAGGCAAAAACATTGTTGCTTAACCACAGAGAAAGGTGAGTAGAAGTTAGAATTAGAAAAAAAATACCTTTGAAATATTCATACAAGCTTTCTGTGCCTTAAATTGGCAGATAGTTGTCAATTTGAGCTTTAACTTGGGACTACCTAGAATTGAAATCAGTACCCCAAGTAGTCAAAGTATTATCCCAAGTTAGTCAAGCAAGTTTTAAAGCAGTTCCCTTAATGGTATCGTTATTTAACGTAGATAAATGTGTTAAAATATGAGTTGAAACCCTTTTAAATTCATCTAATCATCTGAGTTGCTTGCAAATTAGCTATGTTACAGGAAGGGTTTTGATTAACACAACTTAGAGAAAGAAATGTGATGCAGCTTGGTTGCAGCTCAAAGACTTCATTTTTCTTGAGTTTTTCATAAAAGGTCATTAATTTTGATTCATTAATCACTGGTTTATGGAACTAAATAGTATATTACTTTCATTACTCACAGGCCATAATTCTGATTTTGTGGAAATATGCCTCTCTTCAAATTCATCATACAATGACAAAAAGGTTCTTGGTTTTTGGTTAGACAGAAGAATAGCTAATAGATGTAATTTATAATTCATATTTGAAATATCATTGGTCCTGCCACTATACAGAGAATTAATTAAACATCTCTTGGTGATCTATTAAATCTTCCCCTTTTTCTGGGCCACAGTAAGTAGTTGCCTAGCCAGTGGGATTTTATGTAAACTAACTCCAAAATATCACCCTCAAAAGGCTGATGTTTCCTGTACTCCTCTCTAATATGGCATTGAAGAGTTCCTGTTAAAAATGCACTTCCATAGGTAAAAAAGATTCAATAAATATATGTTGATTGGCTAATACTGTATCAGCCACTATCAGATTATCTCATGCATAGCAAGACCTTGGTCAATAGATATGCCTAATAGCTTGTAAAGTTATACCACATACCTCTAATTAAGTAAAATATCTAAATACACTGTGAGAAACCCACATACAAACACATGCGTGCACAGACCTACATGATGTATAGCTGTCATCTTGAGAGAGTCAAATTGTTCTTGTCATTTATTATTCTCTCCTTAACCTACATGAGAAATGACAGGCTAAATCAAAGACTAACTACTATGAAAATATTCAATCCCATTTTCTTTTCTCCCTTTCCCCCAAGTCCTCAGCCATATCTATTAACTGACTTATTTTACTACTTTTCAGTGTGACATCAGATACCATTCTCATTAAGGGATAACTGATTCTCTTCTTCTTCCTTCCTAGAAAAAAAAAATGCACGTTTTTAAAACACAAGAAAAATCTCTTTCCTTGCTTTTCTCATGCAAGAGAAAAGTGTTAATAATGGACATTTCCATTGGCAGGGACATAGGGCAGAATAGAACAAAATTTTGCAATACTTCTCAAATCACATCTATTCGGTGGGCACTTACTGTGCCTGCCCTCAAGACCAGTTCTTTCATAGAAGCTGTGAGGAGTGCCTTGTAATGGCTGAAGAAAAGCAAAGGGGCCACATGGGCCAAACGTTTTCCTTTTGCTGGATAGGTCATGTCCTTTAAATATCATAAAATTACTGCTGAGCAATGAAAACTGGCAATTTCACGACTAAACTTATGTATTTTCAAAAATTAGATAAATCTCGTTTATGAAGTGACCATTTGCATGTAGCATTAATAGTAGGGCTTAAAAAGTTATATTGACTGCCTTTCAGGAACTTCTATAATGAGAGAATCATAAAATATCAACATTATAAGAAGTCTGAGAGACGATGTAATCCAAGCAACATTCCTCTACCTGTATCTACCATCCCATAAGCCCCCAGTGTATCTGATACTTGGCTTCATAGAGGAGTAAGTTATGTGCCCCACCTGACTTGTTTGATTCTACTCTTCTCTAGTTGCCAGCAAACTAATCTAACTAATAAATTCATACCAATATATTACTATCTTTTAATTTCAAATTTAATATGCCCCTCCCAGGCAGATACATATTTTAAATAGCACCTTTTGTTAGTTTTTTAATTAAAAGGATGGGCTCACATGTTAGGAATTTTAGCACGCTATAAGCCAAAGAGGCAAAACTTGATCTAGAAGTTTTAAAACCCTTCATATAATGTTATAATTTCTTATCTGAATGCATGTAGCAGAAACTTATATGCATAAGAGAAAGACAAGAAAAAGTGAACATCTTAATTAAAGGCCTACTCTATGCAACTTTAGCAATGCGTTTGACTCATCAAGTTATATACAAATGAGATTTTCTTTTTTTTTTTAAAGCAAGGCAGCAGTTTAGGGTTTTAGATTTAGAATGAGTTTTTCTTTACACTGAATTTAAATATTAGTAAATCTAAGCCTCTGTCTCTTAAATATTAATAACTAGCTACAGTGCTGCTTCTGCCTTTTCTTGGTAAAATTGGTATTGAGAGTAAAGGTTCTTTCTTCAAAACGCCTATGTCACATGTGCAGAACAATTTTTCTAATCCATTTTCATTCAAGGAGAGTATTTATTCATATAAACTCTATAGGAGACAGTGGGTGAATGGTACTTTTTGTTATCACAACAAAATCTGAAAGCCATAACAACACATAAAAGTAGCAGGTTAATTTTCAGTCTTCAGGCATTCGAGGCTTTGTTTTGTGTTTGGTTTTGCTTAGTAAAATTGCAGAATTTTCTAACACTTATTAGAAATTCAATTCTTCTTCACCTAAATCTCCAAAAGTAAAGGTTAAAAGCACAAGAAAGTAACATACCCAGATGGAATCTGCCCCATCTTTGCAGTGGGAAAAGTAAACTATTATAAATCTTTGAATCAATGCTAATGACATAAACATAGTAGTCTAGAGACTGAAAATGGTCCAGACTAAAATCTAAGAACCAGAGAAAGGGTGATGGGTTCATCTGCATGCAGGGCCACAACATCTCATTTTTCTTTGGGCACAGAAAAAAATAACTCTGCTTCTTCATCTTA
>NW_012140524.1:12161551-12167508 GCF_000956105.1 Propithecus coquereli | reverse complement strand
AAACCATATACAGAATCATTCACTATGCTCATGCAGATTAATCCTTAAAACAATATTTTTGGTAAACTAGTAAATTTAGTAAATTGGCTATTCCACAAGTAGCTTGCAGTGCCTGATCTTTGAAGAATTCACCGGCTTCCATGGAATTGTGGTGAGAGAGTTGTGCTGAATGAAGAGCAAACAGATACAGTTGTGCTGAGCACAAGATACAGATCCAGGGTGGATTGCTATGTTCAGAAGAATTTGCATTGATAGTCTATACAGTTCAAATTGAACCATAATTTCCAACTATGTGACTTTATATTGAGAAGATATGATCCCCAAAAGAAAACATATGTGGAACAATGACTCCCTTTTATCCTTGCTTGAGCAAGAGCCACAGGCATAGCCACCTTCTCTAGTTATAGATTCCAAAGCAACTCCCCTTTGACTGGACTTTGACCTGTTGTGTGGCCCAACCTCCAGCATCATTAGATGCTGTATATCCTGAATTTGCAAAGATATTAATATAACTGAGGCTGTCTGCTCTGCTTCACTATAAAAGAAACCCACATTTTCCATCTACTACCTTTGGAAACAAGATGAACCAGCAAGCCATAAACAAGCCATTGTACTGTTAATAGTATTTTATGGTAATTGCCAACGTAAATCCACCTACATAAAGTAGAGCATTTCCTTTATTCCTTGTGGGAAGCTCTTAGTAACATGACTGATCCTAAGTTGAGACTTATTTTGAACTACAGGGAAAAAGGCACTATTTATAGCCCATCTGTCAAGACTGCATCATTTTGGAAGACGAAATGTGTTTTAACACAAAGTGAAATTGTCATTCTTTTGGTAACTTGAATTAGAAAGAAATTGATTATTGAAAGTGAAACAACGTTAAAGAAAACTTGCCTAAAACTTCACTGTCAATGAACACAAATTAGCACAAGTTGATCTTCTTGCTCAAGTGCAATTTGGTTGGTAGCTACATGGTGCAGAACAGTATATCAGGCATTGAAGTGGAGTAGTAGGCTCAGGTTATGTCATCAGCTTTTCTAACTCCATTTGCAATAATTGCCTCTACTTCTCTATTAGCATGTAATATAGCTGGTCAGGCAGGCCTATTGTTTCGTGTGCACATGTTTCTCCTATCCAACAATAGTTAAGTGTCCCTATGTCCCAGCACTATGTCTTTGCTTTATTTTGACACCCACAATTCCTACTATAATGCTGAAGCTGAACGAGTATTGCATACATATTTCATGCTAAGTAGTATGATTTAAGAGATCTCAACCAAATCAAATATAACTAAATGAATGGCTGATCTTGCTTCACTGTAGCCTGTCTTCGGATTGCCAGATTAAGTGGAAATTCACATAAATCATCCCCCATCCCCAGGCCCAATGCTCATTGAAAATCATATTAAGCCATATGACTCTTTTATCCCTTTATTTATCAATTCAACTACTTATTTTTTCCTTGAGATAGTTGATTACCATCAGAAAAAAAAATTAAATTTCTACTTCATTCCATACTCCAAATAAAATTCCATAAAAGTTCTAGAAAAAAATTGTTGTGACTATTTATAAGCTAGGATGGAGGGAAAGGCCTTTCTAAACATAAAACCAGAGGCAGAATTACCTATATTGTAATAAAAAGTTAAAATTTAGAGTGATTAGCAGGAAAAAAAAATAAAGGCTATTAATAGCAAATAAAAATCTGGGGAGGACTGAATCATCTATGACAAATGTAATAGCCTCATATAAATAGCTGTTGCATATCAGAAAGAAAAAAATAACACTAGTGGAAACATAGACAAAAAATAGAAGCAGATTCACAAAAGAATAAATAGCAAAGTGATTAATGAATTTTAATGTGATAAACTTCAAAGAACTCTTTGAACAAATGGCCTGTAATCATTACCTTTATTTGCTCATCCCATTACTCAACCACTGTGGCTTCTGGTCGAACCGCTGTGCTACACATTCATCAGGATGTCCAGTGAACTCAGGGCTGCTAAATTCAACATCCACTTTTTAGTCTTTCTCTTTTTTCATCTCTTGGCAATAGCCGTCAGTAGACGCTGAGGATCACTCTTTTTGAAAAAATTATTCTTCCCTTGGCTTCTATGACACCACTGTCACCCTCACTGCATTTTGAGCCATTTACCAACCACAAGGGATCAAAGCCAGAAGACATTTTTGTATCACTTAAATTTAATATCATTTCAATTCCACCATTTATTATTAATAATCATACTACCTTCCTTGGAGCACAGGGGATTTTTAGGGCAGTGCAACTACTCTGAGTGATATTACAATGGTGGATACAGGTCATTATACATTTGTCCAAACCCACAGACTCTATAACAGGAAAAGTAAACCCTTATGTAAACTATGGACTTTGGGTGATAATGATGTGTCAATGTGGGTTCATCAGTTGTAACAAATGCACCACTCCAGTGAAGGATGTTGATAACTGGGGAGACAATACAGCTGTCGGTGTATATGGAAAATCTCTGTACCTCCAGTCAATTTTGATATGAACATAAAACGCCAGTAAAAAATAAAATCTATGAAACAAAGGAAGGGGGGATCTGTCCTTTGCCGATGGTGAAGCAGTAGTATCTGCATTACGAGAGCCACCTGTGGCCTTGCTTTTTGGCCACATGGAGGAAGCCAGTCTGAGATAATTAGTCTGAGGAGTAAAGAAAAGCACAGAAAAAGATGAAAAAGCAAAGAGAACAAGAAAGTTGGGGAGAGGGAAAGATGAAGAGATTGTTGAGAACATTGGAGTCCTGGGTTTACATTGTCTCTAATGCCCAGATGATCCTTTTACTTCTCATGGTTTTGTTGCCAGAGTCAACTAATTCTCCCTTCTGCTTAAGCTGGTCTGAGTTAGACTTTTATCACTTGCAACCAAAGAGCTCCGAGTAATACATACTGCAAGCCATCCTGGTCCACACTATTGCCTTCCACCTGAGCTTCCCATATACGTTCCCTTGCTCTCCTGTAATCCATTCCCAAATGCCAACTAGAATTATCTTTTTAAAAACGAAAAATCCAATTCTCAAAGTTCTCAGCCTTATCATGCCCTCCAGGCCTTATGTGATCTGACCGCTAACTACCTCTCAAATCTCATTTTGAATCATTCTATCATACTCCAGGTGCTAGCCAAACTCTTTGCTTCAGTTCCTCAAGCAGCAGCCAGTATGGAGAGATTTTATTTCTGTGGTTTCCTGCACAGCCCTCCCTTCCCAGTTTGGCTGCCTTCAACTCATCTGTAAGTGTCACTTCGGGAGGCCTAATCAAACAGCCTGGCCCTAGAACATATCCTTGAGATATGTCTTCATCATCACATCATTAACCGCTTCATGTTTAATACCCTTAAACTTGTTAGACTTTAAGTTCTATAAAACTAGGAACCTGCCGCCTTGCTCACCTTTGAATCACTTTCCCCTTTTCCACCATTCAGTGCCTAGAACGGAAGAGATGTTCACTAATATTTGCTGAATTGAGAATGAATTTTAAAATGCAAATGAGTTACCATTTTTCACTTATCAAATTGTCAAGGTTTCTTCATTATGATACTCAGTGTTGGCAAAGATCTTTCACTCAGTGATGACGTAACATTTCAATGTCAATTTAGTAGTAAGTATCAAATCTTTAAAAATGTATAGTCTTTGACTTAACTTCAATTCTTAAGAAAAATATATATACAAGGACTATTCACCACAGCTTTGTTTTAGTAAAATAAAAAAATACAAAAAAAACTAAATGTCCAACAATATGAAATTGTTTATTTTATACATATACAATGAGAATAAAGCTGTGCCTATTTAAAATTACAAGATAATACATATTGACATGGAAAAGTATTCATAGCATGTTCTTAAAAAACAAAAGGCATATTACAAAAATAGCATGAATGGTATGACATTACTTTAAACTGAAAGGCAGATAGATACAGATTAAAAAATAAGTGTTGGCAGGATATTCATCAAAATATCATGTTTCATTATGTCTGGGAGGTGAGATTAGTTTGGTTTTTATTTTAATAATTTTGCTTACATACATTTTTCTTTGTTTTTTTCATGAGCATATAGTGGGTAACAAACTTTTTCCTCATAAAATTGTTACCAACGTATGGAAAGCTTATGATGTTCCAGGCAAGATAGCTGTTGTTATCTGGTGTTATAAATGAGGAAATAAAGATTTGGAGATCTCAATTTGCTCACAGCCACACAGCCTACATTCTAATCCAATTTATCAGCCTCCAAAGCCTTATCTCTTAATGATCACACTATAATAACGAGTTGCCTGAAAGTGTGCAAGGCGCTATGCTAAGAGGCATCGAGTAAATGAGAAGTTAGCAATTAATAGCCCTCAAGCAGCTTAGAATGAACAAGTAAAAAATGTAGACAGTTACATGTCATGGCAAATGTGTTCTATCATAACCTGAGAAGTATGAGCATGGAGGTCACAAAGCTCAGGGTGTGCTAGGAATAAAAAGCAAGCTGTTGTGTTTTATTAGTGAAGTTTCTCAAAGTGTGGTCCATAGTCCACCTGCAACATATTCCTGGACCCATTGCATATCTACTAAAGAAAAATCTCAAAATCTCACCCAGCTTAGGAGAGCTCAAATTACCTCCAGGAGCATAACACACTTGCTTTTTTTAACTTTTTTTTTCTCAGACGCTGTATAATACTTACAAACATTACTAACAAAATTTTATAAGTTTAGGAATGAACCATTGATGAAGAGAATGTACGAAGTGTGCCAAGACCAGGCTTTATAATGTTCCCAAATATCTGAGGTCAGATAAATACCACATAGGCTCACTATCATCCTCTGAGCCTTTGGGTCCCCCATTTGAACTGATCTGAAATTGCCCTTAGGAAGTTTTCTCCTGGGTTTTTAAGGAAGCTTGCCCATTTGTGACCTAAACAAAATCTTAGAACAAAATCGGAAAGACAAATTGAGAGGGATGCAAGATGCCTCCAGATACTCATAGTCCTGTGCAAAATATTGATCTCCAATTGCATCAGCCTTATAATCACTACCTTGAAAGCTTTGCTGTTTTATTTCATAGATTGACAGGTTAGAATTGGATCTCACCAAGCATTTCCATACAGACCTATATCCCCAAATGGAACTGATTTTTCAACACGCAAAGGGAGGAAAGACTAAGAGGTATGGGTGATAGCAATTAGGCAACATTCTAAAAGTTTTGAGTCATTAAAAGCCCTCTAGGGCTTTAGTCTGATAACTCCAATTCTATAGTGTCAGTAAAATCTCGATTAATCTCATTCTATTTTTGCAGTAACCGGATCATTACCACAGTCTCTCCTTTCACCTGATTTCAATAAAGTCATCTGATTGAGAGAATCCTCTAACTGAACATTTTATTTGAATCTTTCTACTAACGGTGCTACTCCAGCTGTGTGGGTGTATCTAAAAACACCAGCCACAATCAAGGGTCCTTCAAGCCCACCTACATATGAACACACTTCTTTACCTGTTATCTGTTGTTTATAGACAAAACTTTGTTGCTGTGGGCCTCTGGAACTCAGAATATTTGTTCAGAATACATAGGTGTTGGCTCTTGCACCCACAGCCAAAAGCATAATGCAGTATCTTCAACCCATTTATGCTGAAAACATTAAAATAAAAATGCTCTTTCCTTGGTCTACGTATTTGGTTGGTTCATTGGTTGGATTATTGCTCCTGTGAGAGTTGGGGGGAGGAGTATGGAGGGTGTATGCAAAAATATCCCAGGGAGCTTGGCAATTTTGTCAACCAATTTACACTTAAGTGAAACCACTAATGTTTAAAGAAATGTTTGGTGTAAATTATTAAACTTTCTAATAGTGGTTATAAAATAGCTAGATTTCAATTTTAATTATTTGCTACTTCTCTGAGCAGTGCTACAGCAAAATCACAGGGTATCCCCTTTAAATAAGTGTGAAATT
>NW_012140524.1:12160059-12161501 GCF_000956105.1 Propithecus coquereli | reverse complement strand
ACTCAGAATATTTGTTCAGAATACATAGGTGTTGGCTCTTGCACCCACAGCCAAAAGCATAATGCAGTATCTTCAACCCATTTATGCTGAAAACACTAAAATAAAAATGCTCTTTCCTTGGTCTACGTGTTTGGTTGGTTCATTGGTTGGATTATTGCTCCTGTGAGAGTTGGGGGGAGGAGTATGGGGGGGTGTATGCAAAAATATCCCAGGGAGCTTGGCAATTTTGTCAACCAATTTACACTTAGTGAAACCACTAATGTTTAAAGAAATGTTTGGCATAAATTATTAAACTTTCTAATAGTGGTTTTAAAATAGCTAGATTTCAATTTTAATTATTTGCTACTTCTCTGAGCAATGCTACAACAAAATCACAGGGTATCCCCTTTAAATAGGTATGAAATCTGCTTAAACAGTCAACTCCCAATCAGAGCCCGTTTGACTATACATACTATGACTTAAAACCCCAATCTATAGTTAGAGCCAACCACAGCATTCATGACTAAGCATTTATAATTAAGATTTGGAGCCAGTTAATTTTATCACATCTACTTAGATTAGAAATCACGTAGCATGAAATCAAATTGCAATACAACTCAAATATAAACAACAGAAAGTAGGCTGGGTGCGGTGGCTCACGCCTGTAATCCTAGCACTCTGGGAGGCTGAGGCGGCAGGATTGCCTGAGCTCAGGAGTTCGAGACCAGCCTGAGCAAGAGCGAGACCCCGTCTCTACTATAAATAGAAAGAAATTAGCCAAACAACTAAAAGCATATATAGAAAAAATTAGCCAGGCATGGTGGCTCATGCCTGTAGTCCCAGCTGCTCAGAAGGCTGAGGCAGGAGGATCGCTTGAGCCCAGGAGTTTGAGGTTGCTGTGAGCTAAGCTGATGCTACAGCACTCTAGCCCGGGGAACAGAGTGAGACTCCGTCTAAAAAAAAAAAAAGTAATAGTATATTTAAAATGTTCCTAAATATAAATATGGAGCAAAACAAAAACACATAAGAACAGATTTTTAGGAGCTAAAGAGCTTCTGGACCAACATGAACAGTAATATTACATAGAGGGGAAAAACATTTAGTCCTCTAAGGCTTCTATTACATGGAAGGTTCGTGGCCTCTTTCTGTACTTTCTGGATAGTGCTCAGGAGGGAAAAATGCCAAGCTCAGTGGCTTTGATAAGAGATAGCAGATTGCTCTAATATACCTGATTATATTCTTTTTGTTCTCCCTTTTCCTTTAGCTCATATTTGAAAATCTCCTGTGGTCAATTTGGTTCTTTCCCAGAGGCTTGGGCCAATCCAAGCTTCCAACACTGTCAGAACTACAGGAAGCAGGGAGCAGAGCCACGTGACAACAGATCTGTGTGGACACCCCTTCAGGTGACGAGAGGATCATTGCTGACAAGTCAGAGAGGAGAAGGCCAGGCTAATGGCCACTCA
>NW_012140524.1:12146020-12147989 GCF_000956105.1 Propithecus coquereli | reverse complement strand
CCGAATCATGTTATGATTCTGAATTTGGCGTGAACTCATTTACTTGTCTAACTCCTCTGCCATCACCCTGGTCTAAGGCCTTGTGTTCTCCTATCTGGAATGCCAACATGGTCTTCTAATAGATTTCCTGTTTTCGCTCTTGCCACCCTCTGAGCCTTGCCACACACCGCAGTCACACTGATGTCTTAAAGATGCAAAGCAGAGCATTTCACAGAACTTCAGGAGCTTCAGGTTGCCACCTGCATAAGCCCAAGGTCCTTTAGCACCCTGCACCTTCAGGCTCCTGCTATGCCTCCCGCGTCAAATCCCTTTTGCCTTCATTCACTTGAATTTGCAGGTGCTCTCCACCTGGTCTTGAACACTGCCCCATCTCTCTTTCTTTCTTTAGCTCTTATGCTTGTGATTCAACATAAATGTCACCATTTTTCTTTCTCACACCACCGTATTATTTTCCTCCACAGCACTTACCATTTGTAATTGCACATTTACTTGGTCACTTGCTTACTCTCTGTTTCTTCCACAGACTCGAAGCTGCACGAGAACAAGGATGGGCTTTGTTCACTGTCCTATCTCTGGGACCTAGAAGAATCCCTACCACAGAGTAGGTCCTCAATAAATATTTACTGGGTCAATGAATAAATGGAATGTACTGCTGGACAGTTTTTCTCAAACCGGTCGTGTGCATGCAATCAGTGGGGAAAATCCTTTTTCAAATGCAGACTCTGATTCGGTGGATCTGAGGTGGGGCTTGTGATTCTGCATTTCTAACAAGCTCCCAGGTGATGCCAAATCTGCCAGCGCCTTATTCACACTTTGCCCAGCAAGTCTAGAGGATACACAAAGATAAGTGACAGTGATGCACGTCCTTCAGGAGGGAGCGTATGACCTGATAATGGAGTTGTCACATAAAGAGGGTCTAAATCTCCACACACTATTAGCATCTTCATTCTCCTTAGTACTACAGGAAGCATGTAAAACCTGAAGCCGTTTGAGATTGGGGTAGATGGTGACCTTACTAAACATTACACAAAAGACCAACATAAGGCCACATCTGGCTATAACAAAATCATTCAAGGTGTTATAACAAGATATACAACTTAGAGAAAGCAATTGGCAGTCAAGAATATGGGAAAAGAGATCCTTTTTAACAAAAATACAAATATCCTGGGACAGACAGATGAGAATTTGAATTCCACTCTGCTCCTGAATAGCTGTGTAACCTTAAGCAAGTCACTTACATTCTTCGAATCTCGGTTTATCATCTATAAATTGGGGCAAATGAGACCCACCTTAGAGGTATGAAGATGAAGTGAAGTATCACATATCATTTAAATAACAGTGCCTGACATACAGTGGTCCTTAAAAAATATCAGGTCTTCCCGTTCCTTTCTTAGGCAGAACATTTTCCTTATAACATTAATTTCCCAGAGAGTGAGTGAGAATACATTTTTAAATATTATGTTTGGCACCCTTAACATCTCAGAAAAGTTATGAAAGTAAAACAAATAAATATGTAGGTTAGAGGTAGGCATTTTGGTCTAAATGAACACTAGACCATGAATCAGAAAAGCTTAGTTTCAGTCCAGGATTCAACACTAAAGAGATGTTTGATGTTAGACAATATTGAATATCTCTGGGCCTATATATCATTTCTAAATCACTGTATTCACTGTGCAAAACACATTATATGCTTACAGGAAGTCCATTATCCTTCAAAATCCTTTGATTTTATTTAGTTTTCTTTTTTTTAGGGGATATCAGTAAAGTTTACAGAATCATTAAAATTGTAGAATCATTGAATAATTAGAACAAGGATTGGAAACAAGTTTGTTTCTTTCCTCCTGAAATCTCTACCAAACACCCTCAAACTATGTTACTAATCTTGTAAGAAGTATATGAAATCAATGAACTTTTTTACTTGAAGAATTCCAATATTTTTAGATTACACAGACATGCACATTGTCACTGA
>NW_012140524.1:12142534-12145834 GCF_000956105.1 Propithecus coquereli | reverse complement strand
CCTCCCAAGTAGCTGGGACTGCAGGTATGTGCCACCATGCCCGGCTAATTTTTTCTATATATTTTTAGTTGTCCACCTAATTTCTTTCTATTTTTAGTAGAGACGAGGCCTCGCCCTTGCTGAGGCTGGTCTTCAACTCCTGAGCTCAAAGGATCCGCCTGCCTCAGCCTCCCAGAGTCCTAGGATTACAGGCGTGAGCCACCGCGCCCTGCCTACTCACATGTTTTAAATCCAATAAAAGGCGATATGAAGCAAGTGTTGGAAAAAGCATTTTCACTTAAGGGACTTAAAAATTTTTGTGCTACATTTTAAAGGATGGCATAAAAAATTTAAAAAAAAGACAATTCTAGATTGTTCTCCAGCAAAGTGATTCTGTGTTACAAAGAGATGAAAGCAGTGTTGGAAAAGTCACCAAGATTGCTAATTTGTAGCTTTTTGCATGGTGGAGTGGAACAGAAAAGTATTGTTTGATACCAAGCAGCACAGATTTAAAAACACATTTTTCTCCTCTGAAAATGTTTGCAACAATGATAAGCCTTTACTTAAGTATGGCAATATTAAAATGGAGGCAAAGAAATAAAAAGGACACAAGAATGAAGAGAATGAGAGAGGAAACAATAGCAAGCTGAAAATATCCACATACATTTAGAAAATGGAAAAAGACTGCGGAGAGATATTACTTAATTTTCAGGTTCCTACACCTAGCTAAGAAGGCGATGTTAACATGAAGCAAACCAAATTGCTCCACGGTGTCTCTGAAAGTCTAGGGATTTTTAGACCCCAGGTAACTCAGAAGCAAGGTTGTGGGATAAGACTAAGAGCTAGAGGATTTCTATGTACTTAAAACTATGGACTTTAAGAGACACCCTATCCCTCCATACTTCCCTTCAAGCATCCAGGTAACTTCCTCTCCTTAACCCCAAAACAGTTTAATCTCTGAATAAATTAAATTTGATAGACCTTGGATCTGTGGAAACCAATCACTGCAAAGGGAAGAAGTGAAATACCAAATTAAACACAGGGAAAATCAATTCAATTCTAAACCCCCTTCCCCAATTTGATTTTCTGTCAACTAAGAATATTCACTCCTTAAGGAAAATATTAGGAAATTAACTGTAGGATACGTCCCTTCAAATAAAGGTATAAACCAAGAAAGCAGGATATTTAAAACAGAAGAATGGTGAGAGTATTTCGCAATGTGACAACAAAGGGAAGGAACAAGTGTGCAACAATTCTAGAAAGCAACCAGTTCAGAGAAACAGAGGAGAATAGAGACTATAGGAGAGAGACTTCGGTGCAAGTGGGCAGGGAGAGCAGAAGTTGGAAATAAAATGGAAATCCGTATGAAGAGTGGTTTTACCATTCTTTGAGAAAATTTGCAAATCTAAAACAAAACAATCAAAAAAGAGGCCGTGATTAATAAGAAGAAAAACAAAAGGTAGAATCAGAAAGGAAATATAGTCATAGTATATTTCTTGGTTCAGCAGTGCACAGCGTTTATGTAGTCACAAAAACATGTGCATTCATCAGAAAGCAGTGAAGCTATCAAAGTACAGAGGTATGGAAGGGATTCTATTGGTCCAATATGAGATCATTTTAACATCAAAAAGACAAAGGAGATCAAAATACATGTATGCTGAAGTACATAGGTTCATGAGACCACAGAAAAGAACTCTGGCCAGTTTTGGAGGATGCCAGGAAATCAACTCATTACTACATTCTGAAAACTGGCAAGGAAAAAAAAAAGCATATATCTTGCCTTTCCTTCAAAACTACCTGTAGGTGACCAAATAGTTAATGAGGAATGTTCTCCTTTACTGAAGAAGAGCAAATAATAAATGGCAAAGGAACAACAAACTTAGACTATCACTGTCTTGCAACCCCTAATAAAGCAGTGATTCCAGCAATTATCACCAACAACTATTGCAACCAGTAGTTGCAAGGGTGAAAGGCTGATGGAGAACTCAGAGTAGACAATCTGGCTGCCATCTGAACTTACTGATCATTCTTAACATTATAAAAGAGATCTCACAAAGTATTATGTGTCCCTGATATGATGCAATAGAAAATAAACAGCATCACATGAGAAATATTCTTGCCAAAATAATGGAACCTGAATCAGATCACGCCTCTAGATCAGACTACCACTCTAGAGGAAATACAAGTGAGAAAGGAACACATTAAATGATACCACAGCTACGCCATCGACAAAATCCAGAATATCAGAAATTCTACACAACAAATGACCTAATTTCTTTAATAAATCAATGGTAAGAAAAAGAAAGAAGAGTAAGTTATATATTAAAAGGGTCACAAGAGACAGAGCAACCAAATGCAAACTTGTTTAGATCCTGAGTCCAGAAAACCAATTAAATTTTTTTCTAGACTATTGGAAAGTGTGAACGCTGAATAAATTATTTAACGATACTAAGGAATTCCTATAAATTTTATGTTTAAGTGTGATAATTGTTTCATGTTCAATGTTGTATAAAGTGTCCTTATCTTTTATAGTTATAACATTAAAAATGTACATAAAATTATATGATCTCTAGGGTTTGTTTCAAATAAAGTATGAAAATTATATGATCTCTGGGATTTGTTTTAAACAATCCAGTGTAGGATGGGAAGAAAGTGGATAGGAATATAGAGGAAACATGATAGATCATGTGTTGATTATTATTGAAATTGTTGAAATATATTTGAAAGTTCCCATAACAAAAAGTTTAGAATGTAAAGACAGAAATTATACACCCAATATTAATCTAATGCAGAATTTGTATTAAAATATTTTAGAAGAGTGATAGAGAAGAAAAGTGAGGATGGGTGTTAAGTGCTGAATTGTCATCCTCTAATATAGGATATCAACATACAACACTTAAAATCGATAAATCGAGAGTACCCAGAGAAGTAAATATTTTTGAAATGTGGAGAAACAGTTGAAATAGTTAAAGTTGAGTGGCTGCGGAGAACAAATTTCAGAGGCAGGTGGAAATGAGGCAAGGGCAATTGTTTTTATTATTAGTCTTGTAATACTGTTTGGCTTTTTGAAACTATGAACACATACAAATTTGATAAAAAATAAAAATTATTTTTGAAAAAAATACAAAACATCTTTTAAAAATTTGACATGAAACCCATAATCCATATTATGAATTATATCCCATCCTCAATCCCCTGTCATTAGTCCCCCTTACCTAATTCATCCCCGAATCATGTTATGATTCTGAATTTGGCGTGAACTCATTTACTTGTCTAACTCCTCTGCCATCACCCTGGTCTAAGGCCTTGTGTTCTCCTATC
>NW_012140524.1:12141256-12142484 GCF_000956105.1 Propithecus coquereli | reverse complement strand
TAAAGTAAATAACATGGAAATAATTTACATATGGAACTTTTGTACCTTAAATAAAAAATATGCCTTCTTTTCAAGTGCTCAGGGTACTCTTACTAAAATTGATCATATATTAGATCACAAGGAAAAATTTAATAAAGTCTAAAGTAGCAAGAATACAAAAAACATTGGCCACAAAACAATAAAAGAAACAATTCCACTGAGAAATATTTAAAAACAAAATCTATTGAGTTAAAGGAAAGAATAAAAACAATCAAAAATTGTAGAATTTCTAGGGGAAAAAAAAACATTATGGGTTGAATTTTGTCTCCCCCAAATTCATATGTCGAAGTCCAAACAGTACCTCAGAACTTGGAAGTAATGTTATTCCAGATGTAATTAGTTAAGATGAAGTCATCCTGGAATAGTCTGGACTCTTAATACAATATAACTGGTGTACTTATAAAAAGGGGAAATTTAGTCACAGAGAGACACACACAGGATAATGCCACGTGGAAATGAAGACAGAGATCAGGCGATGCTTCTTCTACAAACAAAGGAGCACCAAAGATTGCCAACAAACCACCAGTAGCTAGGGAAGAGGCATGGAACAGCCCTCAGAAAGAATCAACCCTGCTGGTCTCTTAATCTTAGACTTCGACACCTCCACAACTATGAGGCTTATAAATTTCTGTTGTGTAAGCCACACAGTGTTCTGGCACTTTTTTTCGAGCAGGTGGGAAACATTGTTATTTTCTGCTTAGTTGCCCAAATCCCCAACTAAACTATACTTAGGGGTTTAGTACCTAATAGATGCTCTAAATATTATTGAATGAATAATTCAAACATTAAAGGAGAGTTAAATTGACTTACACTTAAGTTCTCTTCTAATTCAGAGATTGCTGTTGATTTGCTTGTGTGTTGTTTTGTTTTTATTTGGGGGAAACAATAAGCCTTTCTAAAGCTCCTAATACATATGTCTGAGGTAACAGGATCTTAGAAGTCCTTGAAAATGCATTTTTTTCAAAATATTAAAACAGTATAGAAAAATACATATGTTCTTGATTAAGATAATTTCCCGAGAAAATTTAAAATATAAAGATGCAAACTATTAAATACTAAATTCTCCACCAAAGTATAAAAAGAAAATTAAGCTCTAAGTGAGAGGGCATTGTTCACACTCACCTAGACTCCAGTGGAGTGGGTGGGGTAAGGTGGGGTGAGGTGGGTTCCTATCTCTTCTCAAAACTTT
>NW_012140524.1:12126723-12128726 GCF_000956105.1 Propithecus coquereli | reverse complement strand
ATTTATTTCAACTCTCCAATCTATCTTTCAAGTATTAACAAAATCTCAATGTGTGCATATGATGTTCAAAGACATTGCATATGGTAGCACACGATTACCAAGAATTAAACAAAAAGAATTATGTATAGTAACCTAACAACCTCTAGTACTAAGGATTAGAACATTCCAATAAGGAGACTTTTGAGAAGGAAAGAGGTTATTATGTTGATACAGCAGGTATTAACTGTAGATTGTATTCTAGAGTTTATTCATTCAACTTCTTATCAAAATGAAACATTTAAACACATACAGCATTATTACCTTAGTTAGGTTGGTATTTGCAGGTCAGTAAGGAATCTAAATATACAAAGGTTGCGAATGCCTTACTGCCATGAAGTTTACTGAATACTTTCTCTGGTTTCTCACAATTATCTTGTGAAGATAATAATGAGTCTAACTTGATAAAGGTAATTGGTGGTACCAACAGTAAAATTTTGGTGACAAAAGTTATCTCAACCCTTCTCATTTTGCCTATGGTACATGAAATCATAGGTACCCTTGAGTAACCTAAGAGTGAGCTAAGCCTCCAAGTACTTATTTGCGACAAGTACATGCTACAAATTATATTTTATTGGACATTTAGAAATACACAGGATTTCTTTCTATTTCATGTTACAACACAGAGTCAAAACAAAGAATTTATTTAGTAACACCACTTGTACAACTTCTAGAAAGTGTCTTGAGCATTGTGAGAGGACATTATGCAATGCACCTCTTGCTTCTCTGTAAAGTATGTATCATTACCAGGCAGTTCTTAGATTAAAGAATATCTTTTAGTTGAGAGTAGAAAGGCTTTGTGAGCCCAGAGTTTCTTTGGTTAATGTGGTGCCTGAGTACAGAGGGAGGCTTTTCATATAAAGTAGGACAAAGTATTCTTTTCCTACTCATTATTCTTCCCTTCACATACACACTATGCAAAGCTATGGAAAGAGTCACCTTATTTACAGCCAGTGCATCTGCAATAGACATTCTTAGTGCTCACCAATATCCTTTCCTCCCTGAACATACAAGAGATTCAGTTCTCAGCCCTCTTACATTCAAGTGGGGCCATGTGGCCAATGAAATATTAGCGGAAGAGATGGGAGTCACTTCCAGACTGATTCAGTAGGTAAAAAGCCTATGCCAAATTTTTAAATCTTTCTCTTTCGTTTCTCTTTCAAGCTTCTGATGATGAGTCTGTGTCCCTGAGTGATTTCATGGAGAAAAATATTCTTCCTGATCTATTTAGGCATGCAATATGACCAAGAAATAAACCTCTGTGGTTTTATTTCTACAGCCTACCCATAATACAGTAACCAAAGTCAAAATTTTTATCCTACCTTCCAAATCTGTTCCTCCTGCTAACTTCACTATGTGAATATTTAATAATGGCATAACCATTCTCCCTCTACAATTCAACCTTGAAATCTTAGAATTATCTCTGATTGTTCAAATTTCTTGTTTCACACATTGTAATCAGTTACTAAGGTATATATATATTCTACAGCCTCCTTGTTGCTGAGATACGTCTCTCCTTTCTTTTCCCATCAATGACCTAACTCTGGCGCTCTTCACTGCAAGCCAGGACCACTGCAACAGCCTGCCAATAATCCTCCAACCTCCAATTTTTTCTTCATATTTTACACCAATAGCAGAATAAGTTTCCAAATGCACATTTCTTACTATGTGCATTTTCTATACAGAAGATCACAAAGGCCTGATGTCACCTACTAAATTACGTCAAATTCTTTAAATTGGCATGTAAGTCCCTCCATAAATTAACCCCCGTCCTCCTTTTCAGCTTTACCTCACATCATTTCACTTCATATATGTATGCTCCTGCCAAACTCATTGGCGGTTTTAGTTGTTTTTATTAAGCGGATATCATCACATTTTCTCTTATTTTCCAGCTATTGTCTCTTCCATCCATTCCCTCCAAATTGAACAACTGTCCTCAGTGTAGTGTTTTGAAATCTTTCAATGAA
>NW_012140524.1:12126156-12126673 GCF_000956105.1 Propithecus coquereli | reverse complement strand
AGTAGGTAAAAAGCCTATGCCAAATTTTTAAATCTGTAATATATTATGAATTTCCCAAAAAAGGAATTGTATTGGGAAATATAACGTTAACTATTATGGAAGATGTTATATGAGTTCCTAGTCAAAAATGATTCTGTTGCTTCTTCAAGGTGTCAAAAAAATCTGCAAACCAAACACTGAGTTACCTATGTGAAAACATTTCCTTTAGTTTTCATCAATATGAGATATTGGGTGTCACATGGGTGTTTACAATCCCATTGCTAAGTCTCTAATCTTTCATATTTGTTCAATGTTACCAGTCATCAGGTGGAAAAACAGACATGCAACACTGCTACGTGTGCAATACAACGCCTGACAAATTTTTTAGTTCGTTCCAGCAACAACTTTGGTGCTGTTCACTCACCTACCAATGTGGGATCCAATACATATGGCAAGAGGAATGCAGTTCAGGTTTTAAATAAAGAACCATTGAATGACTTACCCCTTTAGAGGCCAATGTACCTCTACAGTTCTCATT
>NW_012140524.1:12122272-12123953 GCF_000956105.1 Propithecus coquereli | reverse complement strand
AACTGGACAAGAAGGTCAGGCAAAAGAATAACAGGACTAAAATATTTATCCGAAATGTGAAGAACTTGTCTGATGTTGAGAATAACAATGTTTACCCTACCCAGTATGAGACAGTTTTTGTCCTTGTTTTATTTTGTTTTTTAAGGTTTCAGCTGCAAAAAGTTTGGGAAAAATCCAATAAACATTATTTCCAACACTGAAAGATTGCTGGTAGTGCATTTTTTTCTAGTAAAATCCAAATAAGATTGTCATATTTTCTTTGTCCCGTATACAACTAAGATAACTTTCTCTTGTGGTTTAATGAAAACTTTGCCAAGTGAATAGGCCCACATCCTGTACCCAGTCCCTTAAGGTCCTTCCCATGGGACTTCGGTCTACATTTTCATTGGTATCGATACTGCTTCCCCTGTGCATTAAATTTCTCTCCATTTTGTAGCTCACACTCCCCTACCTCCATACCCTTGCTCATACAGTTTGCTCACTTGAAATATCCTTTCCTCACCTCTGTGATCTATACTATACCCAGGTTCTTCTAAAATGCTACACTCTCCATGGAACCTCTCATGATCCTTTCAGCTATCTTCCAAATTTACAGAGACTTTTATCTGCATTACTCTTCCAATATCAGTGTACTCAACCATTCACTCAGTCACTGAATAAATGTTTCTTTAGCTTACTTTTGTATTTAATTCAATTTTAGTGGTTGGAGTTTCAAGACTACTTTGAAGAAGTGCATAGTTTCTACCTTATATTTTGGTTATGCATGCACAGGTGTTATCTCCTCATCTAGCCTGTAAGCTTTCTGAGGTCAGGACTCATGAGTCATCTTTGTAGTCCCATAATATGTAAGCCCATTACTTATACATAACAGGTGATCAATGAATATTGGTTGAATACATTTACTCTATGAATAATGCACAAATGAATAAATGAACTTTAATATAAATTTATGATTTAATACAGTGTGATGAAGTTGATAGAGTGTGTCATGTTACACTCCCTTTGTAAAACAGGATTGTGATACCTACCTTGTACAGTTTTATTAAATATTTGGAATAAAATATGCAAAATATGCAAATAATGCATATCTTTGATGTTCAATCAGTGGTAGCTATTTTAACTATGATAACTGTACACAAACGAAGGAATGATATGGTATTATGGTGGGTACTTTTGTTTTTAACTAGAAGGATTTAAAAAGACAGTATAAAAGGAGATAAAGGTAGATAACAAAAGTGGGTACAAAACAATGCAGGAAAAGTTTCAAAGATAAACAAAAAGGGAAGTAGAATGATGACAATAATCTACCCAAATCCTAAATAAGATTTGTATCATGATATTCCTTCTCTGCTCCAATAACCAAATGACACAAAGACACTTGTACTATACAACCACATCTAGAATTACAAAATTTTAACAGAACCATATAAGATACAGGTTCTGAAAATCCACCCACTTCCCTGTGAGAACATTCTCTTTGTTATTTAGAACAAAGGTTATGATCAGTAAGAAGTGGCACACAAATCCTTAAGAGAATATAGCAGACAATATAGAAACAGCACATCTGGTAGAGTTTATCTGGGTTATAAGAAGATTAGAAGTAGGAGAAAATTCTAAAACTCTAAAAAGATAGAATTTAAGTAGGCAGAAATCTCACCATATACATAATAAACTCTATATT
>NW_012140524.1:12120884-12122222 GCF_000956105.1 Propithecus coquereli | reverse complement strand
GATATGTCTCTGCTTTGAAGCATTTATTACTAGGACATAATGAGATATCAAAGAACACAGTCATAGTTCTTGGTATTTCTAACTGGAGAAATAAAGACACAAAAAGAATTAGAAATTCATCCATGATGTTCAAACATGCCTCAATACTCAATCTGAGAGTTCCTGTCATTCAAGAGAGAAATGGATCAAGTATTTGTGCCAAGTACATTTATCAATTTAGAAGCCACACAGGATCTGAGATCTTACATATTAACAGCCACATGTTTTTCTCTGAGGCAATATATGAATTAGTAAAATAGCTCTATCATTTAGCTTATAATTAATATCCTTAAGGCTATAAACTGTCACACTTTTTATTGACTGGAATTAGGGCATGTTTAAATAATTTCTTTAAAAATTAAGTAATTAACTGTGGTTGTGATTTACATGGCAGCCAATATCTCTCCTTTGGGGACTCAGAGAGCTTTTCTGCATACAGGCTGCTCCATTCCACTATCCAAACATCTGCCATTAGAATTCTGTAAGAAGATCAGGCAATAAAAAGAGTACAATAAATGCCATAAAGATAATAAGAATGCTTTACAGTTTACAAGGTGGATCACAAGATCTTTGTGGTAGGTAGGACCAGGTATTATTCTTCAGTTGAGTGACAGAAAAAAACTAAAAGGATAAGTCTATTGGTGAATGGCCATAATACAGCAATACCTCTCAGAGGGGCTGGGAGAGCCTGTGAGTGTGTAGCTCATTAGCACAGTGTGCTGGGAAGGCTGTGCAGCCTGCAGTCACCCAGACTTGAGTGACTTCAATCGAGTTATTCCAAACCTGTTTCCCCATATGTGGCAGGAAAAGAATAATAAATCACTCAGTGCTGTGAAGATTAAATGAGATCATGTCAGTGATAAAAATAGCTGGGATTTTGGCTGCAAATCTACCCTGAAATTAAAGTTGATTCCTTCCCCTTTCCCTTGAGGAGGAAGCTTACCCTTTCTCCCTACAAAGTAGACCCCACAAGGACCACCTTGCCACAGCAGAATGACATTGGGCCACATATTGTAGGAAGAAGAAATCTGTCCACTGTGGAACTTGGGAGGTACTTGAGAGAGGAGATATATATATACACATATAATTTTTTTTTAATGGCAGAGACTCTATCCTAGGCCCAAATGCCCCAATCTGTTTATCCAACCCAATCTGTACTTGTTACAATTTAATTGGTACTCATCACCTTCCCATCTATAGCTACATTTATGACATGCTCACTATGCACCAGGGGCTGTTCTAAGCTCATTCACATGTATTATCTTACTTAATCCTCACAAAACCCTAAAACATAAATAA
>NW_012140524.1:12115557-12117022 GCF_000956105.1 Propithecus coquereli | reverse complement strand
ATAAAAAGGAAATTAAATCTATCAAAAAATGTATAGATTTAGATTTTTAAAAAACTACCCTTTTTCACCTCATGGACATAATGACTGATTATCCCATAAACATCTAAATATGGGACCTCTGGAAATGAAATGCTGAGAAAATTAATATGAAGTTACATGAAAGCTAGGAGGATATGGTCCCACATACAGCTATAAACTGTGATAAAAACTGATTTTGTTGGTGGTAAGTCATTTCCTTTTGTCAAATCCGTGACTCCACTTTCATAAATATGAATAATCTGATCAAGCAACCAGTCTTAAGCAGAAATCCTGTCCAGATTAACTCCTCTAACTTTCTATAATTTGAAATTCATTCTTGTGCATGATAAGCACTTTTTAGTTCAAGAGTCCCTCTTTAAAAATCAAATCCTTCTTAAAGGGGAAATCCTTACCATTATCAACTAATAGCTGAGGTTAGTTAACAGCAAAGAGCAAAGCCTTAAGAGAACAAGATAGGCCCCTGCAGCAAGAAAAATGGTGGAGGGAGGGTAGGGGTGAGCTGTAAAAGGAAAGCAGAAAGGAGAAACAGTAGAAGAAAAGTGCATAGAAGAGTCCTGGTTACCTTACTATGACTCTGGTTGGGCTTTGGGACCCACACACATTCGCAACCATTTTCTTCCACACAGCAGGTTTGTTCAGGATTGAAAGCATCTATTATTCTACTGTGGTTTTGAAGATCCTACATTGTTAACCTGCAGGATGGAGTGGAGAAGTCTGGCAGGACAAGACAGGGAAAGCAGCAAGACAATATCACTGTCACAGTCCTGTCTGTGGCTAGACTTTGAAGTGTTTCCCCAGTTCTTGGGCTCCTGGCTGGGAAAAAACGCAAGCTGATCCACGCAATGGAGAGACATGACAGACACTCAGCAAATATGCATGAAGAATTTATTGTAAGGAAAGTTTAAGGCTGCAAAGCGAAAGTACATTTCCTAAGAGGAAATGGGTCTGTCTCTGTGAGTGGAGAAGACACTGTCTACTTGCATGTTTTTCCTTCTATATGAAGCTAGTAGTTTAGGTAAGGCTAGTTATAATTATTCATAACTATACGTCACTGTTTTGGGGTCTGGATTTTTCCAGGTATGGTCATAACTTAAAGTTTATATTCTAGACATTCCTTTCTCCTATACGTGTGATGGGGAAAGTCACCGTTTATGGTGTTTTTCTATTTTCTGATTGGTGATCACTGTTCCATGGTCTATTTACCCCATTCTTTAAGACTGAAATAACTGTTTTCCCTGGTTATTTTTCTGCAACTATTTCCTTCTTGTTGTTTTTCTTAACTGTTTCCTCCTTCTTGTTTTTCTGCTCCTATCATCCCATCACCTCTTGTCTCTGACATTCCGTTACCTCTCGTTTTTCTGTCCCTAACACCACCTCACTACTTTCATATTTGGCCCCTCCTTGATTCTAAGACTTCTGCGTTAAA
>NW_012140524.1:12111660-12113861 GCF_000956105.1 Propithecus coquereli | reverse complement strand
CACTTTGCCAAAATTTAAATCATATACTGTACTTGGATGACATTTTGGACCACCCATACTGCTGCCACATCTGAATGACTTCTAACTTTTAAACTCAAATAACCTAAATCTCTCTGATGCTTTGGGGATTGTCAATGGACCATCTCAGTAGATCTCTTTAGGCTTCCTAGAATTGACTCAAATAGGAGATGTCTAAATCTTCATTGGCCAGATACTAAATAGACAAGATATCCGCTTGGCATGTAATAAAAAATGAGATAAATGATATAAAATGCCTGTCGGGGAATCTAACATATTGTAACTTTCAGTAATTGGTAGCTCCTGCTGCTAGACAAAACAATTGAAAAGTTGTCAGGTTTGAGCTTTATCTTCTTCTGCCTCTAAGTAGCTGTACTGAATAACTCCTAAGACATTTTCTACTTTCTGTCCTCATTTCAAATATGGGACATGTAATCCCATTTATTCCCTTTCCTACAAGAAATAAGTATTTTGAAAGATTTAAAATGCTGTATAAATTTCTGAAATTATCATCATTATTGTAAATGATAAATTCTACTTGCAAAATTCCTTTTTTATAGAGTAGCCCAAATTTGATTAAGATGCTTTGACTGTCCTTACTGATTTCCATCCCATGGAGTTGATGGCACACTTCTGAAGCTAAATCTATTCCCAAGATTCATAACATTTTCTCTAGGTTAAATGGCAAAATATTTATCTGTGAGTTGGAAAACTAGCAACAGCATGCTAAAGCGAAAGGAGAGTTGCAGGAAGGAGAAACGATAATACCGATGTCTTTCTGAGTAGAAGGGCAGTATTTACTGAAAGGGGTGTGTTACTGAAAAAGACTTTAAAGTTGAGATAATCCACTCTTGTGCTCCCAAGCAAAATTTACATTCAAAATGGATTATAAGTGCAACCACCTTGAACAAATGGGATTTATGTGGTGATATCAGAAAACACACTAACCCTTCTTCCTCCATGGCCAATTCATTTTGTAGGGCCAGTTACTTTTCCTGACACTAAATGAAATCTCAAACAGGTCACACTACTTTCTGTTGACTTTCAAAAGAAAAAAAAACACTCTCTGGTCACTTTTAGTCCCACAGAAAGGCTCATTTCTGGATTAATATATCTAGTTCACTTTGCGCATTATTTAAAATAAAGCTCCTTCCCCTCCAACCACATCAGGTCCAAAGCCTACATTTGGGAAAGAGGGTCCATGTTGTTTCTCTATTTTCCATCCCAGTTTCTCTACCCATTATTTCTTCTCCCAAGGTTGAACAAAGCTGCTCCATCTCTTCCAGAGTTGAAACTCATAGAAGAGGAGTTAACAAGGGAGGAAATTCATCCTTGTCCCTGGCCAAAGCAGCTATTTAAAAGTAACTCTTCCTCTCCTGGCCACTTTGGTGGATTCTTCGGAGATTCTATCCCCCATTCTTGATCTGCCACCTGGAGTATCTTTGGCAGGGTAAATGCAGCTACTCTGACAAGTCATGCACAATTTCTCCCTACAACTTTAGACATGCAACATACACTTTTACCCCTTTCTACAGAGCTCTCGTCAACACTCCATATGACCCAATCACTCTAGATCTAAGCCAACCCCAAACTAGCTCTGGTTAACCCACCGTTAACTGGGGTGCAGCTCCTTTTTAAAATGTAGCCCTCTCTTGAATCCACCACCTGGCAGGTGGATCCAGCCACAGCCTTTTCCCTTTTAGACATCTTAAGCATGAGGTGGACAACAGTCCTCTGTGTTCTCCAAACTGCAGAGGACAAATATAAAGCACTCTGAGCAAACTTCTTAAAGTCTTGCTCAGGAGGCTTGAGGTCAGGAGAAAGACAAGCCTGCCCCTCCCTCATGGGAGTGGGAGCAGGACACACAGCACAACTCTCTCCAAACAACTCTCTCCCCTCTTATCTCCAGCTCAGCTCTCTATCTATACAACCTGTAGACATGCTGGCAACGACCGTCTTCATAAAACATGTTCTTGCATATCTCTTTCGCAAGTTTATAGGTGGTCTAGAGCAGTGTCTTCCAAACCACGTTATCTGAATATTTAGGGTGCATAAAATTTTCCCAGGGGAGCATGGTCATGAATAGTTTTAAGGGAATTCACTTTCAGTTTTTCATCTTCCAGGTAGACTCTTGTAAAACTAATCCGTCTGAAAATATAACTGCAGTTTAGGCATCAGGCTAG
>NW_012140524.1:12109839-12111010 GCF_000956105.1 Propithecus coquereli | reverse complement strand
CTTTCAACAAATGTGAAGGAAAACCAAGTTGTCAATTGATAGTAATTTTTGGTGTTAGAACATTATTTGATTTTTGACATATAACTATCAATATAAAGAGTTCAAATAACTGAATGACATTACTATAATAAAAACAGTTTCCCTTGACTACATCCTCATGTAAAAATATTTCTTAGTGCTTATGAAATAAGAACAGAACTGATAATGAACTCTGTACCAGTCTAGCAATAAGTAGAGCACAGTCATGGTTCAACAGTTGCTCAGTGATCTTCAAAGAGAAAAGATAGAGTTTCTGTCTTTCTAGTTCAGGTGATGGTAGATTTTAAGAAAGAAGCACAGACACATGCACAAAACAATGCTTTAAAACTCAGTGAAGCAACCCTTAGAACCTCTTGAAACAATTCTATCTGTGTGACCGAGTCTATGAGAGTCTTCCTCCCCGTTCTGGACAGCTTGCCTCAGTGGCCCAGAACCCATATGAAATGTGTGACTGCCCTTCAGGGAGACATACTACCACTAGAACAAGCTGACCCTGAACAAGACCATGTGGCCACCTCTACAAATGCAGCTCTGCACAAAGGAAAAGATGTGCTTACAATGCTGTTTCTGGGCAATAGTAAATTATTCCAGCAAGAGGTGTATGTAACACAGTATTTTTTTCTTCAAACTTTTAGACATTCCTAATATCTGGAAGTGGATGGTACAGTCAAGCTGCTGATATTCAGTGGCTAAAAAGATGATTCACATAGAATAACAGATCCTTCCACTAATATTGTGCTAGCAATTGCTTACCATCTTGGCAAGAAGACGATGACAGGAACACAGCAGACACTTTGCTAAGCACCGTAAATGTGCTGTGAAATAACTAAGCTAGTCCCACTAAAATCAGGAACAAATAAAGGTTGCCTGCTAATGTCATTGTTATTCGGCACTGTTCTGGTATTTTTAGCTCATGCAAGAAGGCAAAAAGGTGAAATAAGTGCATAAATATTATAAATGAAAAAATAAAATTTCTTTAGTTGCAGATAATTATTATTACTTGTAAAACACATGAAGAAATTCTTATGCTATAATTAATGAAATAATTTGATACAGTGACATGATACAAAATAAATACACAAAACTAAAGGCTTTTCTTTAAACCGGCAGTACCATACAGATATTTAAATAA
>NW_012140524.1:12100016-12107244 GCF_000956105.1 Propithecus coquereli | reverse complement strand
TTTATCCATATTAGATCTACTTTATATTTTTCCAAGAAAAATTGACTGGAATGCAACCCGCAACAACCCAAATAAATGAATGACTTTTACCTTAATATTCACCAACAGTTCCATTCATTGTTGCTTCTATGCAGTAAAATCATCAGATTTTTTAAAAATTACATAATTGAGTAAAAGTAAGCAAACGTGTAAGCTGGAGCTTCTTGTTCTTCAGAGAAGCGGAGTTGTAAATAAAAAGATCTTTGTTTACATAAGTTTTAATCCTTTGGTAGTTTCTTTGGCTCTGAGGGTTTTATAAAACAGGTTTTAATCTTGGAAACAGGTTCCAAGATTACTGTAGTCACTTGGAACTAGAAGCTCCTCCTTTCTGTTTCTTTTCTTGTTTTTTTTTTTTTTTTTAACAGTTAACTCTTACATGACCTTGGCTCCAACTGTAATATCCTGTCAAAAGACTACCAAAAATCTCAGTTAATGTCACCTAACTTTGCTGAACCTCAGTTTTCTTAGTTTTTGTCTCCCATGATTAAGAAGACTTTAACAAGTCTCTTGTAAAGCAAAGAATAACATATTAATTTACTCATTTAGTAAATTCAGATGCATGTATATCTGAGCATGAGTTATCAGTAAAGATGGATAACCTAAGAAAAGATCTCACCAAAACAAGAATAAACCTGGGAGAATAGAGTTGACATAGATAAGAATATTCATTTCTATCAGATGTCACTGACATTTTTGAACGATATACTGATGTGACAAAACCAATGTCTACAGATTATTCTATCAGTAACTTTCTAGCTGGATTGGCTGAGTGAAAGATTAGGGGCTGTGCAAAGTAATGAAGTGGTCATGTACAGGTGGAATTTGGAATGGAGTAGAAAAAATAGTTGGATTGATATTTTAAAGGGGGAAGCATGATGTGATGCTATGGGATGTTTAAAAGCACTGGCTGAAGCCATCTCTAGTACAGACTAGTTATGCTCTTGAACATATTCATCAGCCTCAGTTTTTAAATTTGTACCATGGGATAATTGCAGCACCTACCTCAAAGAGTTGCTCAGATTATTTCATTCAAAAAAATATTTGTTGAGGGCCCATCCTAGACCAAATACTTTTCTAGGTTCTAGAGATATTGTAAATAAGACAAAGAGTCTAGATTGCCACTCATGAATTTTGTTCTTTGTGGTTGAAGGAAGAAAGAAAATAAATAAGTCAACAAATAAGAATAAGAGTTAAGTCTGTTTAGTATGTATATTTAGAATGCTGTGAGGGGCACCTGAGAGAGTGAACACTTAGCAAGCAAATTAGTTAGAACATTTTTGTCTACAATCCCTTTTAGTATTTGCCAGATGTTACTTGTGCTACTCCTCAGCTGCTGCTAACGAGACATCTCTCGTTGTTTTCAGCTATTTAAGAAACTTGAAGGACAGACCCCAAAATGTCCGCCCATAGTGAAGCTCTGTGGACAAAACCCAGGAACTGCTTCAAAAGTGAGGGGGAGGTTGCGCTCCCTCCTGGCACCTCATCTGGAATAGAAATAGAAATTCCAAACTTTCGTTTCTCTTGACCCCAAAAGACAGGGTTATTTTCTATTCTCTGGTAATAACGATAATTAACATTTATTGAATATTTATTATGTGCCGCAGGCCATTCTAGGAGCATAGACGTATTAACTAATTTAATCCTCTCAACAAATTTTTGAGACGGCTACTATTATTGTCCCACTGTTATGGAGCAGGACACTGAGGTACAGACAGGCTTTAACAGCCCAAAGATTACATGCACAGCTGGAAAGCAGACGAGTAGTCCAGCTTCAGAGCACTACACTACATTGCTTCTCAGTAGCTGGCATTAAATTAGCAAACACACAAGAAAGACAGCCTTAAAATAATTTCGTAGAGAATTGCATGTTCTCTTTCCTTCTTTTGTGGCAGTATGTGTAAACTCTCAGAAGGTTCAAAGCCTTAGAGAACCATACTTCAGAAAAAAAAATGATAATAACCTAACCTGGTTTATATATCCCATCTTTTCTCAAAAGAAAACATAATCACATTGCCTATGTCCAAAAGCACCCCAGACCCATGCCTGACCCTACCCCCACCCACATCCTTTCCCCATTTCATCTTCTTGTCAAGATCATCCAAGGCTTCTGAGACAATTTAACAAAATAATTTCAGGACGATAAAAGTGCTACAAAGAAAATCAAACAGAATGATGGAATTGGGGGTCCCCAGGGGTTTACATTTTTGGAAGTGGTGGACTGGGAAGGCCCCTGAATAAATAATGCCTGAATTGCAATTCAAACTATAAGAAGGAACAACTGTGTGAATATCTCGATCAGAGCTCTCCAAGCATGGGGAACAGTAAGTGCGAAAGCCTTAGGGTGAAAGCAAACTAGAAGGTACAGCTGGAGAAGGGAAGCTCTACTCCCTGAGGGCAAAGGGAACAAGATGTACTTGGAGCAGAGGCGAAGTCATATACAGCACTGTACGCCCAGCAGGGAGTTTAGATTTTATTCTATTGGAAATGGGAAGCCATTGGAGGATGTGAAACAGGAAAATTAGTTATTCAAATTTGTGTTTTTAAAAGGCCTATTTGGTTATTGTGTGGGGAAAGGGTTGGCCCTGAGGAAGGAAGAGTAGAGCCAAAAAGTTACTACAATAGTTCAGGCAAGAGATTAACAATGGCTTGGATAAAAGTGGTGGCACTGGCAATAAAAATCTGTACACATTCCAATAATATTCAGGAGATAGGATGAAGGACTTACTGATCGAAGTTTTCTGGAAGGCTTTCCATAAGGGAAATGTTTCAGAAAACCCTGTGGCAGCTCCTTGGGTAAAGGATCCCAGCAGTTAAGGCACCAGATTATTTCCTCTAGTATTTTAGTTATTCTGTAAATTTTTACACAAAATAATTTACCAGTGATGCAGATGAACTTGCTCCAAATACACAAAAATAACTGTTATTGTACAACAAATGGATTTATTAACTATAGGGAAAGTATTTTTAAAACACTGATAATTTTCTCCTGGTCGTAAACAACACATTCTTTTCTTGCTTCTTTGTTTCTATTGGCTCCCTCTTTTTTTTAATCGGGAACAATGCTTCTTCTTTGAATAAATATCTACCCTAGGTCATCGTGCCTCCCTCAGCAGCAGTGAAAGATAGTATCCTTTAAGCTGTCACTGTTGATCCTCCCTCTGCTCCCTCTGTTCATATCCCCCACTATAAGATTCAATGTGATTTCTTGACTTTCAGTACTCTCTTACCGCATATAATGTTGTACCCAAAGAGCTGTGTGTACTCTCCTCTGCAATTTGCTGGCAAGCCCACCAATGACCCTCAACTGCCCACTGAAGAAGTGTCCCACTCCCTTTCTCTGTTAATGAAAATCCAGTGTTGTCAGTATCATGTTAAAGATACTGGACCTATAAGATGTCAAGTAAAAGTTCTAGGCAAGCATATGAATCAGGGTAGCAGGCTACGGAGATGTTTTGACTGTGTGTATGTTTGTATGTGTGCACACGTGCTTATAGGCAAGACAGAACATAATCACTGCAAAAAGTGAGCTTATTAGGCCGGGCGCGGTGGCTCACGCCTGTAATCCTAGCACTCTGGGAGGCCGAGGCGGGTGGATTGCTGAAGGTCAGGAGTTCGAGACCAGCCTGAGCAAGAGCGAGACCACATATCTACTAAAAAATAGATAGAAATGATCTGGACAACTAAAAAATATATAGAGAGAAGAAATTAGCTGGGCATGGTGGCACATGCCTGTAGTGCGAGCTACTCGGGAGGCTGAGGCAGGAGGATCGCTTGAGCCCAGGAGTTCGAGGTTGCTGTGAGCTAGGCTGACGCCACGGCACTCTAGCCCGGACAACAGAGTGAGACTCTGTCTCAAAAAAAAACAAAAAAAGTGAGCTTATTATTCCATCCTAAAAAAAAAAAGGATGAAGAAAAATATGTCCAAAGACCACCAAAGCTCTCCTAAAATAACTTCTGAATGATTGGTAGAACAAAACTGTTTATTTTTTTCAAATCAGTTCAAACTCTAAAAACACAGGCAGTGAAAGTGTACAGACAAGGTTTGTAGATCATCCTCAGAAATGTATCCTGGGTTCTAAAAGCACTGTTAAGTCTCACTCCCCAAAGTAAACTGAGAGTCTTCCCTGTTCAATTCTTTTGCTGTTTGCTTTCTCTCAAACCCTCATCTCAAATTTGCAACTCTGGAGATAGTATCACTTGATGATAATTCCATTACAGGAATTCCTACAGTGTGGATCACAGAGTTCTATTTCTTCTCATATTGGAAGATGAGGCAACTGCTCTGGGATAACAGATTGAACTCTAAGATATGGGCTAAAGACCATCTCACCACACTGGCAAGCATGTTGTGTTCATATCTCCCAGCTATAAGATACAGAGACCAACTATTGGATGCACAGTATAAAACTGGGGTCAGCAAACTAGAGCCTGTGGGCCAAATCTGGCCTGCCACCTGTTTTTGTAATTGAAGTTTTATTGGAACACAGCCACACTCACTATTTAAATTTTATCTATAGCTGCTTTTACAAATACAACACAGAGTTGAATAGTTGGAACAGTGATATTATAGCCTACAAAGCCTAAAATATTTACTACTTATACCCGTACTGAAAAAAGTTCATTGACGCCTGGTGTAGAACAATGCTTCTGGTAGAGTAGTGGCTAGTTTGTGATAGTGTCTGCAGATGCTCTAGTTAAAATTGGGACTTATGGCTAAACAGATACGTACCAACGTGGAGTACTGGAATAAATTCACGTGAATGGTGACACCACTACCCTTCTCATTTTCGAAAACAACTTCTGAGATTATTGTCATATGTCTGAGTTGTACAGTACAGGAGCTTCCTTCACAGTCTGCACATTCTGCTTATATCACACTAAACATCAAACACATTATGTGTGTTCTTTTCACTCCATTGCACAAGTTCTTTTCTGTCAGTGGGCGTTGATTAGTCAGGTGTGGTCCTTCATAATATTTTCTTCTGTGCTCTTTTTTTAAAATGTGGAAAGTAAGCCTTCTAGGAAATCCTTCATTTGGAGAATATTTTAATTAATGGATCTCAGGAGCATAAAATTGAATTAATCATAATCCTTGGCTCACAACTTGTTTTCATCATTATTCATGCATGGTATACTTTTATTTATAAAATCTAAAACTTTGTCAATAAACTACATCTAACAATCTGGTTTCCCCACCAGCCCACCCCCTGTCTCCTCCAGTCTGAAATAATCATCCACCTGAACCCTGAGTTCATGATGAATCTTTTCTTTATCATTCCCTTTCTTTCATTTTTATATAGTTTTGCATTTGCATTTATGCACATTCATTATTTTAATGTGCATTCCCCCGATTATTAAAGAGCTTGAACATTTTTTTCATTGGCTATATGCATTTCTTCTCCTGTGATACGCCTGCTCGTATCTCTTGCCTATTTTTCTATAGGATTATTTGTCCTCTTCTTATTGATAGGTAGAGATTCTTTGCATATTATTGGTTCTAACCTGTTAGTTGTGTACATTGTAGATATTTTCTTCCACTTATTTGTCATTTCATTCTTTATGCTGGCTTTCAATGAACAAAAATTCTTGCTTTTGTAGCAGCCTCTAGGGCCTGAAGAAAAAAATCTTGCTTTTAATATAGTCAAGTTTTTCATTTTTTTCTTTTATAGCCAATGCTTATTTGTGACTAGTTGAAGAAATCTTACCCTGCCCAAAGATGTTAAAAAACAAAATCCTAAATTTTTAAAAAGATGTTTTAAAATTTCATTTTTGATATGTAAATCTCTAATTTTGTTAGAGTAGCTTGTTAGTAGTATTGCTTAGATATTTTCAATATTTCTCACCTTTTATATATTTAACTTATGAGTAATCAAAAGGGTGTACTGAAATTTCAGTGTAATGGTGAACTTACCCATCTCTCTCTCTCGTATTATCAATTTGGACTCATGTATTTTGAGGCTTGAAATTCCTACATCTTCTCAGTGCATTGAATCTTTGATGATCTATTTTATTCTGAATAACTATTTTTTACCTTAAAGTCTATTTTATCAGATATAACTAACTATACCAACTTTGCTAACATTTGCCCCTATGCATCTTTTTTTCATATTTTACTTTTGAACTTTACATGTCTTTTTCTTTTTTTTTTTAAAGAGACTCTCACTCTGTCACCCAGGCTGGAGTTCAGTGGCCTGATCATAGCTCACTGAAATCTTGAAATCCTGGGCTCAAGTGATGCTCCTGCCTCAGCCTCCTGAGTAGCTGGGACTACAGGCACGTGCCACTATGCCCAGCTAATTATTTTATTTTATTTTTTGTAGAGACAGGGTCTCACTGTGTGTGTTTTTCACCATTTCTCTTCTTTAGCATTCTGTAAGCTCTTTCATGCTGAAGTTGTTCAAAAACTTTTAATTCTGAGAGGTTAGCACTTTCCCTATATCCTCCTTATTTCTTGGCTCCTCTTTATTCTTTTCCTACTTTTTTCATCCTTGACTTCTTCCCTCTGGAGGATTTCCTCAATCCGGTCTCCTTCAATCCTTCATTCCTCAGGCTTTATCCATCCTGCTACTTATCCCATCTGCTGTGTTTATTATGCAGTTATTTTTCGTACATAATATTCCTCGTTTGTTCTTTTGTGTTTTAGGGTTCTTGTATTGTTCATAATTGTTCTTTATATTTTTGTTATTTTTTTACTTAAATTTTAATTTTTGTCGTATCTCTTTTCTGCAACCTAATCTGTTATGTTTCTTTTCAAATGGCTGTGCTCTCAAATGTCTTGTTATTTGAGCTTGGGAGCTCATTTTACCCTAGAGATATTGGCTAATCTGTCAGGAAATGCTAGGAAGGAAGATCAGACTTCATTTTCTGTCATTCACAATTAAATCAGGACTGGGAAATAATATACCCTTGGATGTACAATCTCAGGCACATAAAAAAACACACAATAAGTCACCCCCTCTCTCAAAATAGCTCTTCAGGTCAAGTTTGTATTGTTTGTTCCCCAGGTAGAAATAGGAATAGGAGAAGATATATTTTTTAGATTATAATTCCCCAAACCTGAGAACAGAGCCAGCTTCATGGGTATATGTGACCTGTGCAGTCACCAGGGCCTCATGCTCATGGAGACCATCATGCTTCGTTTAATGGTGTGTTGACTGTGCCTGTCAGAATTCTTTTTTCTTTTTCTTTT
>NW_012140524.1:12099262-12099966 GCF_000956105.1 Propithecus coquereli | reverse complement strand
TTCTGTCTCTCTATATTTACCCCTTCCACTGTATGTGTGTTTATAAATCAGAGTAAAAGTACTTCCAAGTCAAATTTATACTTGTAAATAATTAGTGTTTCAGATGTGTAATAAGCATCTCAGAATACTTTGTAGGTCCATGAATTTATATTGTGCATTATAATAGGGGTCTAACATCGGTTGGGTCATAGTATCATAGAAGAGCAGTCTCCAAACTTTTTGATCCTGTACCTTAGCTGTTAAAAAGTTTTGCACTCACATCCATATATATGAATGTGTATAATTTATGTGTATGTCAATTATATGTATGAATGACAGCTATAATTACAAGTGTTTTAAAACCTGTGCAAAAAAATGAAGTTTTTTAAATGGTAAACATAAATTCTGATCTTTCTTTCCACCCTTCAGTGAAGGCACTACCATAGTCTTTCATTTAATACAAGTCTTCCCTTATAATATGCTGATAATAGAATATAACTTTTTCATGTTGTCAATCCCTAAGGCCAAGGGTAATTTAGTATCATATATCATGTTGTCTCTGACCTAAAGAGACTTAAGATATCTTAGTATCTAGGTACAGCCAAAAGACTTACAGAATTTGGAGAAGCAGAGAACAAATTACAGATATTAATCTTTAAAAGGAAAAAGTATATATTTAATTAGAGGGTAAGAGAACATACATAGGTGAAAGATGTACAGCTGGG
>NW_012140524.1:12096594-12099212 GCF_000956105.1 Propithecus coquereli | reverse complement strand
AGGAGAAATATTCGTGTGATTTGACAAAATGGCGAGCAACTCTATACTACTGGAAATCTTAGCTGAGGTTTAAATCGTAAATGAAAGCTATAACTCATTAGAGGACAATTCAGTAGCACTGCTTTGCCTGGTCACCAAGAATGCTTGTGCTTGGACTGTTAACTGAAGGGCAGCAGGCAAGTGGTTTTCAAAACAGTCTGTTTCCTCATGTACAAAAATGACAGGAGTAGGGTAGCACCACGTTCCCGAAAGCTCCTTTTACGACTAAGAGGTTAAGATCTGCTCCCACGTCTATTTTTTCGCAGGAGCAAATAGAACTTCAGAGCAATTCATTTATTTTACGAATGCTTTGTCCCATGAGAATTATCTATGTTTAGACAAGCAATTTGCCAAACCTCTTTTGGCAGGTCATCATCTTTACTTTTTTTTATTTTTTATTTTTTGCCTTCTCTTTATCAAATCTTCGTGGAACACCTACATTCAGCGAAGTAATAACAGTTATACAAAGCCCTGGAAACGACGAGACGCCTCCGTGCTTAAACAACGCGGCTGGTGGCAGATACGCGAGACGACTAAGTGTGAGCTCCGGGGCACCCGTAGATCGGATTCTCTGGCTCAGGCACCGGAAGTGGCCGCTCCGCGGCGGCTCCCTGGCCCTTAGTGCAAACTCGCGCGGCTCCCCCGCAGTGTTCCGTAAGCCACTAGGACTTCGAGAGCATGGAGGCAGCGCGCCCTCCCCCGGCGGCGGGGAAGTTCGTGGTGGTCGGCGGCGGCATCGCGGGCGTGACTTGTGCGGAGCAGGTAGGGCGCGCGCGCAGGCGGCTCCGCCTCTTTTCCGACCCCGAAGGTGGTGGCGCTGGAGGCCTCCCACCCGCCCCCTACCTCGTCTTTCTGCTGGCTCCCTTTTTAGCCGGACCCTTTCCCCCAACACACACTCCTTCTTGCTCGCAGATACTAGGAACTGCGCGGTGGCCTCCAGATGATGTCGTTAGAACCTCGCAAGCTTTATGTCAGGCGCAGGGAGGAGTGGGGAGCAAATTATTAGCGGAGAAGCCAAAGCTGGCTGAAGCAGGCTCTGATCCCAGTATAATGCCAGAGCAGACAAGAACACTTTGTATTTGCACAGAAAATTCAAACCCCCAGTCTTAGCTGATTGAGTTCAGTTTGCAGATAGTTACCAAGTCGTTAGTGAATAGTAAACCCTTACATAAGTTTCCTGTACTTTGAACTCCCAAGATAGAAGATACTTTATCTCTAGTAGTGTTTTGTAAAACAGTGAGGAAGGAATTAAATGCAGCTAGGGAATGCTTTTCTGGTTATGATGAATAGACTGACCCAAGGACTAGATTATCTTGTTGATAAAAAGTAAACATAAGGAATCACTGGTATCATAAGAAATAGTGCAAGAAATCCAAGAGTTTTTCAACTGTTCATCTTTGAATATGTATTTTCCATTTATTCATCAAGTCAACACCTATGATCCAGGCACAGTACTAAGGGCTGAGTAGTAAGATATAAACAGCATGGTACCCCGTGCTAGGGATTCAGTCTAGTGGAAGAGACATCAAGCTGTTATTTTAAGGTGGGGTGCCTAAGAAGTTCGTAGGGAGTGAATTAGGGAAGAGGTATCTTTCTCAAAGGAGGAATCCCTTTATCTCATTATCAAAGAATGTGTGAAAGTTCACCAGGTAGACAAGAAAAGACAGACATATGAAAGAGAGGCTAACAGTGTAGTCTCCAGTGGAAAAGCGTGGCACCATCTGGTAGCAGCAAAGCTTAAAGCACACAGTGCTTGGGGGAGGTGACCACAGATGAAGCAGGGAAGGTTGGCACAAACCAGATCATAGTTTTGTAAGTCACCCTAAGAACTTAACAAGAATGTACAAGTAGTCAAATGTTTTTGAGCAGTGGAGTAAAGTTACCAAATGAAAATTTTGGAAAGATGATTAGTTATATTTGGGGCAGAGGCAGCTAGTTAATATGAGACTGGAAAGCCAATTTGAAGGTGATTTCAGTAGTATAAAGAAATTTTGAGGACCTGATCTAGAAGTGGAAACAGAAATGGGGGAGATAAATTACAGAATATACGAAGAAAAGATGGACAGAATAATAATGTTGCCAAATATTATAGAAAGTTCAGATAAGGTGAGGCTAAAAAGAATCCCATGGGTTTTAAGAATGGACTGGTAACCTGAACGTGCTCAGTTTTAGCGGTGCAGTAGGGATAGAAGCCAGGTTATAGAGGTTGGTGGAGTGAGGAACCAGACCTTGAGATAAGAAAATGCTTTCAAGAACTTCAAAATGAGAAAGATAGAGGTTGTAGCTAGAGGCAAATAATGAAACAATAGCAAGTTACACCTCTAAATTTTGTTAAAGTTATTAAAATGGCTTTGTCTTCCCAGACTATATACTGATTGGAAGAGGCAGAATAGTATCAAAGCTTAGGAAAAGTCAGACTAAGATTCTAAGTGTTTAATGTTGAGGGTTTGCTTTAATTTCATCCCATTGAAGGCAAATTAATATTACTTTAAAATAAATAGTAGTTGGTTTAACTGTTAATTAGGAGGATAATTTTCTTCTCATCCTCTGCATGATAACTCTAAATTGGTATACCAAAT
>NW_012140524.1:12094279-12096544 GCF_000956105.1 Propithecus coquereli | reverse complement strand
TTCTCATAAAGGGTTGCAGCCTGTGAGTGGCTATTCCAATAGGTTGGAAAGCCGTGCCCCTAGCCAGAAGCCAAGAACATGTGCTGTGTGGCAGGGGCAACAGGGACAGGAATTTATACTGAGCAGGTTTCCCAAATGTACCTATTTAACAAGCTATAGGAGGAGTCATGAATACTTATGAAAGAAGAAACATGTGCATTCACAATCGAGTTTTTTGACCTTTTACAGGGTCCATGTTCAGAAATAGCTGCCCTCTTATATCAAAAAGGTAAAGCCTTCTCTGCGCATGGTCCGTAGAATGGTTAAAACCACTTCATGGTTGGTGATCTCTTATCAGGAAAGAATGCTGGTCTGGATCTCAAAATTGGTTTCCATTTAGCCCTTAGGGAAAAATGCCTGAGAGCAGTTAGCAAGGAAGGGGATATAATGCAGCATGTCTGACCTCCCATCCCATTATGGCTGGGAACTCAGCTTTAAGGTTTCTGTGGGGTCCCCTTAACTGAGAGGGGGTCTGTTCAGTCAGCAGGGAGCTTAGGATTTTATTTGAGTTCACACTTTTTACCATCTCCTGTATTTTCCATGCTCATTTCCATCACCAAGCCTTTGGTTCTTGGGGTGTTTCCTATATCTTTCTTCTCAACCTACCCCAATTTTACTGGGCCTTTGAGGTTTCATAAAAATTCTACCACTTCTCTGAAGCTTTCTTTGCCAACTCTAGTCCCTGCTACTCTTTTCTACCTCTAAACATATACTATAACACTTAGCAACACATTGGTTTTCCCTTTGACTCCTCAGAAATGGTCAACAAGTTGGTGCAGCCTTCATTCCTAAGCTTCCTAATCAGAGTTAAAAGGGAGCTCATGTTGTCTTTCCTGCTCCTCTGTTGCCTCTTGGCATGAAGCCTCCCTTATCCCTAGGAGACCAGTTTTCTCTGCAGTTGCCCCCTGTCCCAACCTGTACCTATTGCTTCCCTCCCTGAGGATTTTGTGTTTCAAAGTTACCTCTATCTTACTTTTAACCTGCTCCACATCCAGCAAATTCATCTAATTTAATCAATCAGCACTAAGGTGAGATGCACTACTAGCCTTTCCTTAGTGCTCTTCCCTGAACATTCCTTAATCCTTAGAAATTTCTAAAAGTTGGATACTCAGTCCAGTGTGGAAGATAATGCTAGGCAGGGCCCAAATCTGCAGGTGGCAGATACAGGCCAGGATTGTTCCTAGGGGCAGAGAAGCCCGAGACCGGTCAGAGGAAGTGACTGCAGGAAAACAAAAAACACCTGACAATCATGTATATCAATTATCTGGTAACATCCCACACCTCCTGTAAGCCCTCCCCCAGACCAGGCCACTAAAAGGAAACAATTTGGGCATCCTTAAGGTCTTCCTCCACTCCTAGAGATTGACCCGTTCCTCTCTCTGGAAGGTATTTTCGGCTTTATGTAGCTTCCTTCTTTACTGTAATAAAAGCCGTTTTTGTGGAATTGTTTCCCGTATGTGGTCACTCCATCGCATTGGCCTGCTTGTGATTATTCCAAACAAGGAGCCAAAGAACCAGGACAACAGACTGCAAAGAGGCAGACCTGACAATAGCTAGATCTTACCATTCCCCGCCCCCATAATAAAAGCCAGCCTTCAAAAGGGGAAGGATAAAGGGGAATATGAAGTCACCACCCCTTTACAATTGAAAGAGGAGCCTCTTACTGCTTTGTTTCCCCTCTCATCTACAAAGATCTACCCTCATTTCCTCCAAGAGCTTAAGTTCCAGTTGGCTAATCTCTCTGACCTCCATAAAGGGGAAACAGCAGTCACAATATACAGGAGGATCAGTGACTCTGGAGGATGAATCTTAAAGTCTTTAGGACACTTCAGGGCAGTTTCATGCTCCATCCGTTTCCTAATTCTTTCAGCATATTTTCGTTGAACACTTACTAGTAACTGAATATTGGAGATACAAAAGGAGACAAGAAATAATCCCTGAGATTAAGTAAAGAGTTTATGGTGGTGGTGGGATCAGGTAATAGTTAGAATAAAGTGGAATAAGTCTAAATTCAGAGGATGACAGGATTCTACTGGAACACAGAGAGAGAACACCTAACTCAGTCTTCAGGACATTAGATAAAGCTTCTTAGGGAAAGTGATACCTTGCTGAAACTGAAGGTCAATGAGGAGTTAGCGAGGGAAAAGTAGTTAGGGAAAAGATACGTGGAAATGCTCAGAAAAGAAATAAAATGTAATATCCTGGGAGTTGCAAATGTCGTTCAGT
>NW_012140524.1:12091913-12094229 GCF_000956105.1 Propithecus coquereli | reverse complement strand
AAATATTTTACAAATAATAATAAATATACAACACTCTATTGTAAATTCCATATAGTCAACTGATTCTCATGGAATGCTTTCATTAATTTTTGCTGCATTCTTGTATCCTAGTGAAACTATGTTAGCAATTGATGAATGACTGCAGTTAGAATGTTGCTTGACATTTCCATTTACATTAACTAGTAAGATGGAAGTAAAATAAAGAAAGTGTAGATTGGACCTTCACTTGTTTGCCTATGATGTCAGTGACCTCTTTGCTAAATTGGATAGCAGCTGTCTTACACTGGAAGAATACGTCTTCAATTTTTTTGTGTGCTATTCACAACATACTACAATGTACCACAATAGATACAACACACTTTTAATTTCATTATTATTTCTGCATTACTTTTTAAAGTCTAGACAATCAACAATATAATAAATCAAACCCTCATTTGTGTCATTTGCCATTTTCCATAGTGTAAATATTCCCATCATGGGTGATTTCAATCTATCAACATGACATCACTGAACGAGGCATTGGGAAGGAATGTGTAGCAGCACAGCATTATATAATATTTTCACTCATGCATACAATATATGTAACAAACCTCAAAAGTAAAGACAATAGTAAAATAATTGGGAAACAACCAGTTTTCAATATTTATTACCTTTGTCTTAATATAACTTATTTAAATTTATACAATTTAATGTTTAATAATAGCTGTGTTAAAAGCTCATACAATTCCTTAAATTTTATCAATCAGCTCTCACAGATTCACAGGTGTACCATACCACTGATCCATAGCTGTAGGAAAACAGTGTGTTGCACGGCAAGAGCAATGCTATCTTGAAGTGAAACCACCATGGTGACTGATATTTGACTCCTACATACCAAGGCGTTCTGCACCAAGTTCTCTAAATAATGCCTCTAGCATATATAACCCCTCATAAAGATCCCTCTTGAACCTCTCCAGTAATCATGAGTTTCCCAAGAAAGTCTGAGACATAACCAGCTGCACCAAAAAAGCTTGCTATATAAAGGATATTTTCTGGAGGGCAGGTGTGGGCATTCACTGTCTCATGGCCATCTGAAACATCACTTCTGTTTATAAGCCCCTATTAAATATTTCTCTCTGAGAAACGGATTTGTCAGCCTCTTTCTTTGGCCTCTCAGCTCTCACTGCCTTTGGGGGCAGGTTTGCTCACCGAGGAACAACAGTGAAGTAACATATTTCCTCCCCTTTCCCCTTACCCATCCACCAATTTTAAAGCTGCTGAAAACATCAGTTCCTAGGCAGGAGAAGAGCTATGGCAAGATAGCAAAAAGAAACCAACCTCGACTGCCTGCAGTTAGGTGAAGCTTTAACTGGATGAGAGTCTGAAGTTTTGATAACAGATAGCACCAGACTTATTACCTGAAAATGATCAGAAAAGCTTTGAAGCCTAACAAGGATTTAATTTAGAGGAGCAAAATACGTCCACAGAAAAAGTGTTGAGAAATAAAAATGTTTCCTTTCATTTGCTCTCTGTAAAGTCCAGCTTGTTTAATAAAAGTTATATAAACAAGTAAAAACAAAGAAGAGGTTTTGAGAGAACAATGAATCTAGTTTGGACTCACAGTGAATTTGAGAAGACCAGGATAACAATAAGAATATATTCAGGAAGCTTCAGAAATTTCAGGTTTGAAGATTCATAGCAGATGACAGGAGAGATAGACATTTGGCAGTTAAAAGCATTATAAGCCCCTTGAGGTTATGAGCATAGATAAAATCTTTCAGAAAGAGAGAGAGATATATACTATTCAACAGAGCACAGGCGGGCAACTTGACCATTAATCCTACTAGGCAGCACACACTGTTATAGGAAATTTAAATGTTATTTCACATGTACATCTAAACAACTCCACAAAGTACACCTTATACTCAACTTTGCCAATGAGGAAACTAGGGCTTACATGGGTGTGGGGAGTGGGCTCTGTGGCTAGTGAGTGCACTGGAGTGGGCTTCCAGGAGTGGAAAGAGGAGGCAGGGGGCAGCAGGTAGATGAGACATGTTCTTTATGGGGGGAAGGGGAGAGCGAGGGTGGGGGACGCAGCCAGCGAGAGCATGGCCAAGAACATGGCGAACACTTATGTATGGCTCAGAACAATAGTGGCAACATGCCATGGGAAACCCATTGCATGGGTTTACATAGGAGATAACACCTTGGTTACATAAGTATGTTGCCTCATGCCTCCCCGAAAGGCCGGCGGAATACAGGCCGGCAATTACTTTAGTTTGGCCTAAGAAACCTATTGCCTATCCAAATGAATTTCCCTTTCAGTGGGGTAATTCA
>NW_012140524.1:12089998-12091863 GCF_000956105.1 Propithecus coquereli | reverse complement strand
ACAAAGGGAAACTAAGCATGAGACTTCTACACGGAGCCAAAATTCCAGAGGAAGGTTCCAGGTGAGAGGTGCCCCTGGGTATCAGCAGAAGCAGAAGAAAATTCTACCTGGAGAAAAATGTTCTTCAATTTAGGTATGTGATTAAGATCAAATGATTAGCTCCACAAACAATGGAAAGGCAAATCCTTTGAGTGAGAGAGAAGAAATAACAAACAGATCGATTTCTATGGCTTGTAGAAGCGAAGCCTGCCTAGAGTGGATTTAAGAAAGAAGGAAAGTAAAAGTTGTTCTGAAAAGGGGGAAAATACTTTTTTCAAGGTCACTAATGAAGATAATAATTTTATGGCCAGTTTTTTCTAGGACAGGTCTGGCTTATTTATCTTGTCTTGGCATAATACTTAATAGCATCCCTTTTTAAAACGTGATTCAATTAAGGTTTTAGAGAAGGATCTTTCCATCTCTCCCCTGCACATCATTAGCATGCGTGCCTCCATCTTCATCGCCATCTCATGGTTGCAAGATGATTGCTCTACCCTAATCTCACACCCACATTTCAGACAGGAAGAGGGAGCAACAGAAAAGGAGAAACTGTAAGTACCTGTATCAGGACAGCAAAGATTTTCCCAAAATCCCTGCCTGATCATCAGTTTATTCATTGGCTACAACTGTGTCCCATGGTCACCAAAGCTCAAAGAGTCTGGCAAGACGGATGTTTTTAGATGGCACATTGTCAATTCAAACAAAAGTAGGGTTCTATTAGCAAGGAATTGGGAATAATGCACATTTGACAGGCAACGAGGAGCAGTACTGATAAAGGAAGTATAGAAAAAGAAGAAAACTTGGTAAAGTATAGGGCTTTGAGAAACAATTGCATTTAGAAACAGGTAAAAGAAAATGAACATCATAGGAAAGAAAGAAAAAGTACCCAAAGATGTAAAAGGGAAGTACGAATGCTGTCAAAAAATTATTCATGTGTTTGTAATATTATTAGGTTTGTAAAATGTTTTGACTTATTTCTCCATTACTTTTGAAGGTTAAGGAAGGTAGTTACATTATGACTCCATAAGTTACAACCATTTGACAACTGACATTAACATTCCTTCTCAGCAGGGAACTACAATCAATACAGGAAAGGAGAGTGTCGGTTCCTGAGGCAAATGGGACAAATGGGGCGAAGGCGGGCTCCAGCGGTGATGCGAGCGATGTCTGGCAGCTGGTGAGTGCAGTGGGGCTTCACTATCTGGCGCTGCTGGCCTCATGCTGTGCACCCAGTTCCTAGCAGGCCCGGACTGGTGCCAGGAGTTAGGGACTGCAGCTAACTATTCTACAATTGATAAAAATTTAGATTACTTCAAAGATGTCAAAAAATGAATCACAGTAGAGCCAGCCGATGTGTCTCTTCAAATGAATGTTTCCTCTTACTGAGAAAAAAACATTTCCCTTTGTAAAAGCAATTTCACAGCCACAATAATGACAAATTTTTTGTTGTTATATCAAATGTTTTTTTATACTGCTGTTCTGCAAAATATACTCTAGGCACTGAATGACCTGACCTGGACCAAATCAGATATTGGTGGTGACTGGTATCTCCAAAGTTTAAAAATGAAACGAGAATGTTTCTTTTCATTTTTAGCTTGATGTGTTTGGTCAAGCATTCTTAATATGAATCATTTTTACCACAAAATGAACTGATTACAGATATTCTGGCACCTAAAATATTAAAGTTTCATGTAAACTTGAAAATATTTTCAAGATTAGAAAGGAGAAATTGAGCAGGCATGGCAGCTCACACCTGTAATTCTAGCACTTTGGGAGGCTTAGGCAGGAGGATTGCTTGAGGCCAGGCAGTTCGACTAGCCTGAGCA
>NW_012140524.1:12086110-12089514 GCF_000956105.1 Propithecus coquereli | reverse complement strand
TTGCTCCTTCATATTTCTTTAGTATAATAACTAGCTGTGGAAAATATTTAATGTATTTTTGAATAAACAATTTGAATTTCTCTGATATTCAATGTAACTGATGCTAAAATGTTGCCTGATACTAACATGGAAAATAATTAAGCATCAAGATAATTAAATATTAACTCTTTCAAGTGCTGTCACAACAATTTTATACGTGGAAAGCATAGCAATTAACAAATAAATGCCATGGACATAAGTAGCAATGTTTTATTCAAAAATAGCATGAAAGCTATAAATTTAATGTTTTATTTATGGAAGATTCAGAAAAGGACATGTAAATTGTGTTATAATATCATTTCACACAATGAAGGACATTTTTAAAAAGTTTTAATCATGATTCAAAAAGTTTATAAGGCAAAAGAGAATTCCCAATTTTCTATAATAGAAAAAAGATACAGATAATAAAAAAGATTTTATAACTGGCTTTGGAATTTTCTTGTCTACTTATAATGTAATAAGTGTGTTTTATGGTGATGTGGCTTGAAATTGAAATTGAACTGTGAAATTCCAGTGTACGGTTTGAGAAGAACTTGGACATTTTATAAACCTGTCAAATAGCATTGGAAACCCAAAAAAACCAAAAGGAAAGCTACCTACTCTAACAACGACCCTGGTTCCATTGTTGATGTTTGACTGCTGGCAGCTTTTCATCCCCTACCACCCCCCTTTCTCCTGCTGCCCCACACCTGGGCAAGCTGAGAGAGTTTGAGTGTGCCCTCCCCGGGTGCCCACAGGATGTTCAGACCAAACAACGCCTGGCCCGTGTGTGCCAGAACTCTCACACCCTCTTGATCCCCTAATCACATTAAAAGCAGAGCCTGTTATTTCTCTGCTCTCTCAAGCCATTTTTGGGTCAGCTTGTAAGCTTGTCCTGCTCTCCCCAGAAAGCCTCATTATGTAAGTAATAAGCCTTTTCATGCCCTCATGGGGGTTGGGGGTGTATGTGTGTGCGATCATTAATCTTCACATCCAAATCAAATTTTAAATGGGGGTTCCATCCTGATACTGTGGGGTGACAACATTTATTTACCCAGACCAACTTGGTCTAGAAATATCACAGCAAACTAAGAAAGAACAGTAATATTTCATAAGGCAAATTCATACTTCACCATCGTGGATCCAGCCATACTTTGAAGACTCAGCCTTTATAAGATTAAGCTTGCTATGCTAATTTTAAAGCCTCAAGAAACACTTGTTGAGTATATATATTACATAAGTCACTGTGCTAAGTGCTGGGATTAGGGGCATAAAGTGAGAAAATCAAAGGTGAATAAAATACATTGCCTTTTCTCAAAGAAGCCCAATGGGGACACAATCAACTGTAACACAGGAAACCCTGTTAAATGCAGTAAAGTACTACAGATGTGACCATTGCTGCTTGAGAATGGCGGGAAAGGTAGCAGCTGAGCTCATCATGCATAGATTTATAGACTTCTGTAAGTAGAGCAAGGAGGTCTGTAATGGAGGAGCCAAGAGCATTCTTGATGTGTTCAGGGAATGGGGAATGTGCCAGAAGCAAAAGTGGCATGGAGGGAGAATAACTGTATCTCCCTTTGAATAAAATAACTTCTGGCAGCATGGAGGATAGATTTAGAAACAGAGAATGGAGGAAGAAAGACGAGTCAGGAACCACTTGTAATAGTCCAAGTGGGAGAGGAAGACTGAAAACAGCAAAGTCACAATCAAAACTGAAATGAAGAAACTGAGAAACAATTTGGAATTGGTAAGACTTGGTAAACGGAATTTTGAGGTTGAGGGTGAATAGTATAAGAAATGCCTTCAGTTTTCTAAATGGTATGAGTCTGATACTTACAAAACAAACATGGCGTACCATGCGGTTAAATGTGATTTTTCTGGTTAATTCAGTTGCAAAGGCTAAGGACAACACGACAATAGGCTCCAAACCCTAAACCTTCAACATAAGGTACTAAACCACCAAGGTGGCACATGCTAAAAGACTATAAATGGGTCTGCCAGCATTGGCCCATCACATTCCTTGAGACTATATAAGCGAATGTAAATAATGATTTGATGAATTAAAGAAGCCCGTAATAAGAATTCTTTGGAGACAGTTGTATGCTGTCTTCTCTCCTTCCCCATCTCCAGCCCCAACTTACTCACAGCACATGTGGGAAAGGAGAAGGGAAAATGTTTCCCCCCACCATCCAATCCCTATCCCTAGCACAAGTGAGGAGAACTTCAAGAGAACTATTTGGAGGGCTTCACATGTGTCCCCTGGAGTCTGAGGGATGTACAACAGGTACCTGATTCAACTGGAGGAAAGAAGGTGTGGCTAGCTAGTTGGTCTGACAGCAGAAGAGAGGTCCTGCTACATTAGTTTGATGTGCACGTTCAGGGTCTGGGAGTGGTTAAAGGATGAGTGAGTTTCCCAGAAGCCCACTGTGGACCCTGCATCATCTTAAGAGAGATTGAATCTGGAGAAGGGATGGCCCAAAAACTGCAAATGAGAGATCCCTAGTGACTGTAGGTGAGAAATCCTCAGTGATGTGGAAATTCTGACACACCCATGAAAGCACCCCAGAAGAGAAAGAATCCGCATTTATAGTCAGCCACACCAAGAAAACACCAATGCTAGATAATAACCAATGATTGCGCTGGTAAATGTTTAACAACTGGCTCTCTGAAAAAAAAAAAAAACGCATTCATGAATGTATGTGTATGTGTATGTATTCATAGGTTTTGAGGACTGAACTCTGACCTTTTCTTTTCTCTTGCCCAAATTCCTTTTTAAGAGGCCTGGTGAGTCACACCTATGAATAATAAAATCAGGTTTTTAGTAACCTGATACAATGTGGTTTACTTTCCAATTTGATTCTGGATAGCCTCACATGACAGAAGACCCCCTCCCCTTATCTTAACTCAAGCAGCATTCTAGCAGACCCCTTACATTAACTCAAGCATTCCTTTCTACTGACTCCAAATTTTTAGACAAAGCTTGACTCTTTCAACCAATTGCTAAAACCCGCCTATGACTTGTAAGCCCTCACTTTGAGGTGTCCCGCCTTTTCAGGCCAAACCAGTGTATACCTTCCGTGTGTTGATTTATGATTTTACCTGTAATTCCTGTCACCATGAATATATAGAACCAAAATATAACCTGGCTGCCTTGAGTACATTTTTCTCAAGACCTCTTGGGACCGTGTTCCCTGGGACATGGTGGCACATATTCAGCTAAGAATAAACGTCTTTATTTTACAGAGTTTGAGTTTTTCTGTTGACAGTTTGTTATAAATTTTGCTGATATAAAGATATATAGCAAATATTTTACAAATAATAATAAATATACAACACTCTTTATTGTAAATTCCATATAGTCAACTGATTCTCATGGAATGCTTTCA
>NW_012140524.1:12074674-12076640 GCF_000956105.1 Propithecus coquereli | reverse complement strand
AATAATAACCAATTATTTATTGAGTGCTTACCATGCACTAAGCAGTCTTCTAAATATTAAATGTTTTAAGTATATTATTTAATCCTTAAAATAACACAAGGAGTAGGTTCTTATATAATTTGTATGAATGTAAAGGTGTCATGAGACCAAAAAATTTGAAAAACTGTTAGTGCCATGTGGTAGGATTTCCATACAGTGTTTAAAGAGTAGCTGAGGTCAGATACCAATCTGCAAGGATGTGTGGACCTTCTACAGCAAACTGGGTATAGGACTAAGAAACTAGGTAGTTAGATATATGGTTAGGGCTTTTCAGGTTAATTAATGGTTAGAAATAAGAGAGCAAGGAGATAAAAGGTTTTGGTCAAAAGATGAAATGATCCACAATGGAATTTTAGCTGGAAAGGAAGGAAAGTGAGTCCAAGAGCATTCTGCATTGGTTTTAGAGAAAAGGAAAGAAGACTTCAAACACTAGGTCATAATAAGGTTAGCTAGTCTGTGGAGAGAGAAGGCGGGGAGGATAAGGAAATAGATAAGCTGTTTGGTTAAACCGTAGAGAAGTAAGTGGTGTAGTGTTCATTTTACAGGTCAGCATCCATTTTACAGGCCAGGAAACAAGCTCAGTGACTCATCTGACTTGCCCAGGAGTGGCAGAACTAATATTTGCCTTCAGGTCTTAAAATGCTGAGTCTAGTCCTCTTTCTACTATACATGATAGAGTCAGCTAAGTTTTTTGTTTTCTAAACATGAAATAGTAGTATATGGATGCAAATTGAAAGTATTTTTATATAAGATTCTTAAAAGACAATACTTTTAAAATAAATAACATTTTAACTTCTTTGATCTAATACAGATTTCTAAAATATTGGAAGAATTTGATGTTGAAGAACAATCAAGTACCGTGTTAGAAAATCGCTTTCCCAACATTAAGGTTATAGAATCTGGAGTAAAGCAACTGAAGAGTGAAGAACACGTAAGATAATATTCTTCCTACTGACATTTTCTGTTGTTAAATCTTGGTGAGGTTTTGCCTGCCTTCTTTTGATCCCACCTTTACTACCACCACCATTTAAGTCCCTAACATATAAAGTTTTGACATTTCAGATTACATTAATATTTGTAAGTGTCCACTGTATTCTGGGTACTGCACTGATGCTGGGATACAGTAGGAATAATACAAGTTGCCTGCCCCTAGGAGCTGTGAGTGTCATAGAGAATGCAGACATGCATGCTATAATTATATGGACATGTGAGATGCACAGTCACTAAAATATTATCAAAATATTATCAAAGCTCTGATATTAGTGATTTAGGAGGACTTCACAGAGGAAGTAACATATTTGAGTTGGGGTTTACAAGATAAGTGAATTAAGAGTTCTCCAGGTAGAAAAGGGCATTCTAGGAAGAGGAGACTGAATGTTCAAAGATCCAAAGAAAAGAAAAGGGGTATGAGGAATAATGAGGATGTCAAAGAGATTGGGATGTGAATAAGTAAAGGACATTGGCAAACAAGGCTAGAGAAATAAGTAAATAAGATTCTAAAAGGTTTTTATGTCATGCTATGAAGTTGAATATATTTTATATTCAGGAGAAATTGTAAAGCGATTGTAAGTGGAGGGGCAGCGATGATAAAATAGGGTTTTGTTTTTTTTTTTTAGGAAGCTATATCTGACAGCAATGTTGAGGATGAACTGAGGTAGAGCAAGTGGCTAGTAGCCAACAACCAATTAGGAGGTGTTTGCAATAATCTCAAATGATGTAAGGCCTAAACTAAGACAGGGACAATGTAGTTGGAAAGAATATCCCAGATTTGTGTGAGATTTCTACTGTAGACTCAGCAGGACTCAGTAACCCCTTGCACGTGAGAAAGAATAAGGCAGTCTCAGGAAAATATGCTGTCAGATGATTTACAATATCCTTAAATGAGCTTTAGGCAAGATGGGAAGTAGGGTTTGTATTTGCTTCTGTA
>NW_012140524.1:12069606-12073429 GCF_000956105.1 Propithecus coquereli | reverse complement strand
GAGGTCAACATACCTTTTTCAAGCATCATGAGGCTCCCTGAAGTTTAATACAAACCTTTGTGTGGATGTACTTTTTTTATTCTAGGGGAGAAAGACAAGTTTTCATAAGATTCCCAAAATGGTTCATGACCCTGAAAGAATTAAGAATCACTGGATAGAGAATGTATTCTCATGCTTAGTTACTTTTGTAATTGCTATAATAGAGGATTTAGTGCCACGAAGAGGCAACCTTAATATATTTTTTGCTTATGTCTTATTGAATTTTTAATTTAAAATGAAATTGCACCCATGTATAAATTTGTTTCCCCTCTTCCTTTCATGGCTCTATGTGTTTGCAGTGCATTGTAACAGAAGATGGCAATCAGCATTTATATAAGAAACTCTGTCTGTGTGCTGGAGCTAAACCAAAATTGATATGTGAAGGAAATCCTTATGTATTAGGAATCCGTGATACAGACAGTGCTCAGGTAACACTTCAAGCTTGGGTCATGGGAAGGGAACTTGAAAATTCCTTAGACTTTTCTACATCTGAAGTAAAGTGTTCCATTTATAATGTTAAATTCTAAACTATAGTAGCAGAAGGGAGGTTTTTGTTTCATGACCCATAAAACAAAGAGTGGTTATAATGTTTTATTACTGCAAATTTCAGTTTGGTTTCAGTTGATATTTTTCCTTGTTTTTTAGTTGATGCTGATGTCCTATGTTCTTTTGGTTAAGTGATACCCCAAATATAACGGCTGTGCTGAATGGTACAGCTTACATTACACACATATTCATTACTCTACTTTGGGAATATATGATTTGCAACTGAATAATGTTAACAATCTTTTTCCAAAATGGTAAAGCATATCCAAAATTTACTCATCTTATTCCCCAGCAAAGAAATTAATATTCAGAAGATCTTTGTGGTATGAAATCATGATATTGTCATAGAACTGAAAAAGTCACTTGGCTTATTCCTCTGCCCTAAAACAATGATAAACTATCCCAATAAGGTGAAACTTCCAAAAGTGGAGCATTATATAACTTCTTTTGGTAATTTTATTCAGGGTTCATTAATCCTGATTGTCAAGAAGCTCTTCCTGGTTTCACAATACTTTGTCTTACCTCAAGCTTGTTGTTCTGTCCCATGAGATAATGATTTTGCCTTATATAATACTGTATATTCTTGAAAATTAATGTTTTCTTTCAGCCTATTCTTCTTGTAATTAGGAATTTAGAGAAAACTAAAGAAATTTGATTATCTTCTTGTAAATAATTTAGGTTCATATTATCAGAGGTTGGGATCGTAACTTTCGGCAAGGCCTTCTACATACATGAACCCATTGAATCCTCATGATAATCCTATGTGACAGTTATCATTCCCACTTACAAGTGGGGAACTGAGATTGAGAGATTAAGTATTTTTACGTACACTAAATTGCTATTAAGTTTATCAGATGTACAATTTAAACATGTGCCTTTTTTCACCTATGTTCACTGCTCTTTACAGATTTTTCTGGATTTTTGTTGTTGTTTTGGTTTTGAGACAAGGTCTCATTTTGTCACCCAGGCTAGAATGCAGTGGCATCGTCATAGCTTACTGCAACCTCAAACTCCTGGGCTCAAGTTATCCTCCCGCCTCAGCCTCCTGAGTAGTTGGGACTACAAACATGCACCACCATGCCTGGCTAATTTTCCTATTTTTTGTACAGATGGGGTCTTACTCTTGCCAGTCTCAAACTCCTGGCTTCAAGTAATCCACCTGCCTTGGCCTCCCAAAGTGCTAGGGTTACAGGTGTGAGCCACCACACCTGGCCTTTAGAGATCTTTCTTGAATTGCAATACCCTCACTGAAGAACAAATTAAAATTAACTTCAGGATTGTTTTTTTTAAATAGAATTTTTAAAATGTCAATATCAGTGAATATTTCAAGTTTTGGGGTCAATTTAATAGAAATCGTAACTTAGTAGGAGAAGGAATTTTTCTGTTCAGATGTCATTCTGAAGCAATAAGACTATTCTGTACTTTTGAAAGTGCCATAGGAATTACCACTGGTTTCTCCAAGCTCATCATGATCTTTTTTCTGGGGGCTGCAGGTATCAATTAACTATCTCATAATGGTAATAACATTTTTTCAATAAATGTTAGACATTATTATATGCCTTATAACCCCCTTACCACCACAGCTTTATCTACCTCATCTCACATAATCCTTACAGAAACCTTAGGAGTTACAGAGGTGCAAAGAGGTTAGCAACTTGCCCAGGGACATCCAGCTAGTAACTGCCAGAGCTGGTGACTACAGAATCTGTACTGTTAACCACTCTCATTCCTGAGAGTTTGAAGTGTTTAGTGACTCCAAGGAAACATGTCTACTGAGAGTCTAGGAGAAAAGAAAAAATAATTGATTTGGTCATGTAGTTGAGAATGTGCAAACTAAAGACAGTGCCTCTTGCTGAAATTCTGAAGTACTCTAAATGTAATGACATAAAAGGCAAGGAAAATCAGGAGAAGCATTGCTATAAAGGCAGCTTGGGATGAAACATAAAGGGGAATATTTGTAATATTAATTTGGAGGGTGCATCCTGGCAAAACGGGAAAGGGAGACTTATTTTGTTGTTCCCTTACAAATTTGCTAAAATAATTACATTTTTAGAATATTATCAGTGAAGCCTCTTACTTTGGGTATTGCCCACTATTACAAAACATGATCTCTTTTTAATTTAAGAATTTCTTTTTAATGTAGGAATTTCAGAAACAGCTGACTAAAGCTAAGAGAATAATGATCATAGGGAATGGTGGTATTGCACTTGAATTAGTGTAAGTATGTTTTAAAATATTATTTAACAATTTCTCTGTGATTCATGTGATTATTGGCAGACTAGAAAACATCTTTTATCCTGAAAATCAAAGACAAATATAATTGTTACATGTTTTTAAGGAGAAAAATCCACTTTATGTTTTAGCTTTTATGGAATCAATAATTGCAGAAATTTCTTTATAAAACATTAATGTTTCAGGGAATACTTTAGGTCTCAAAGAGTCATACACTAGTGACTGGCCAGATTTGACCCATAGATGTGTTTTATAAGTATGTAGATGTGTTTTATAAGTATGTACTGTGTTTAAAAATAAATGTGTACACTTTTAGAGATTTCTAGTCATAGTGCCACCACTTTTTATCGTTTATACCATTCCTCCTGCTTCACTTATGTTACCTGTCTGGCCAATGAAACCCAAAACTTGTGACTCCTAATTTAGGATATATGGTACTGCCAAGTCTTGGTTTTTGGAAATTTGGGAAATGTGAACACATTAATTAATATGAAATATTTTCCTCTTAAGAGATGGTATTTAAAGATCAAAAAACATTGAAAGATACCCTGCTGTGGCCTGCAGAGAGCATTGTTTCACTTTATGATTTTATCTTCCAATGGATGGCTGACATGGAATAGTCTGGATCTTTTTCAGGCCAGAAAGTTGGGTCAAACCACAAAAAGAACAAATTGAATCAAAATAAAGAATCTGTCAAAGTCCTATCTTTGTTCACTTGGCATCCTTTCCAACTTTCCAAGTAGGTTTTTGCCCCTCTCTTTTAGAGGAAGATCAGTCTTAGTGGAAGCCCATAAGAGTTCTTAAATTGCCTGAGTACTAGGGGTGGCATTCATTATCGCGATTATGAAATTTGTGGCATTGTATGACAAAACGCATACATAGAAAATTAGAGTCAAAACCAAAATATGGGCCAAGAGGTGGGAGATACAGATTTATTATAAAAGGGCTTCAAATCCTTGCATACATGTGACAGATTTTCTCCATTAGCTATCGCCAAAAGTATTGC
>NW_012140524.1:12057156-12069026 GCF_000956105.1 Propithecus coquereli | reverse complement strand
CCCCTTTTCTACTCTTTAATAGCACCCATGTTCCACTGAGATGAATGCCAGTTTCTTCAGTATTGATTTTATTTTAGTTATTACTCTGTTCTTTCCAAGTGTAGGTTAATCCTTTCCTTTTCAAACAGATACAGATAGTTTTTCATAATTTCACAAAACTATATAATACCTCACTGTTGTCTGTTTTTTAAAGTGGTTTTATAAATGAAAGCAGTATTGCCCCTTCAAGCTTCTGCATCTTGCTGCACACATAGTTCAAGGAGGAGGAATAGAGGGTATCTTATTGTGGTAAAGCATGTATAGGAGTTACTTGTACTTACTTACAAATAACTTGGCCTACCAGTCAAAGTTATATTACTTTAAAACATGAAAAATTATAGAAATTTCCAATGTATAAAAAGAAAGCATTTCTTGATAACTATATGCCTGTGTGTAAATAGAAATATGAAATGTATTACCAAGTGTGTGTGTATATTGTGCTTCCTGCTGGTCAGCAGTGCTACATGACCTGAGCAGCATAGAATAAAAAGGTCTCCCAATAATCTGAAATTTAGTGACTGTAAATGTTTGCTGGCACAGGAGAACAGGAAAATCAAAGGCTTATTAAGTGAGGTAACAGGCTCCTTTACCATACGTCAAGAAGTATGAATATCAGATGACCTGGAGTCAGATGTACTAAACTTTCTTTTTTCTATCATCTATTTATTGATTAGTCTTGACAAGTCCTATAACCTGTTACATTATATCAGTCTATGAAATAAAGATGGCAATACTTTGTACCATAAAGAAATGTTTAAAATTAATAATTAATACACAGTATTCTTATTATCATTGCAAGTTCAGGTAAAATCATATAGTTAGGATGGCCATGTGTCCTGTTAGTCTGGGATTATCCCCATTTATACCAGTTGAACCAAAATAATTATTAATAGCAAATAATGTCCCAGGTTGGATGATAAATTATATGATCCCCTTAATTATAATGGACTTCAGGGACTTTGTGAAATGAATATTAAGAAAACCACATGCTTATTCTCAGTGTCCAAACCTAGGAATAAAACATCAGATGCCCAGAAGCTCTGGCTAGATGATAAACAGTAATAGAAGGTGGCCTATATATACCATGTCCCTGCCTTTCTTCCTCTTATATCCTTGATCATTCTGTGAACTGTATCTTTAGCTAGATGGTTTGGGAATTCCTCTGATAAAGGGAATTAAATGCAAGGTAATGGTTCTTTTATAACAAAATCAAGGTTTTAGCTTTTAACTCTAATTCTATTCTTTTTCTAACCCTTTCCATAATGTGGTGCTTTGAGTATATAAAAAAATTGTTCCCAAAGAAATGAACAGTTCTCAACAATGTAGCTATGTACACCATCCATCATTAATTATGCCATGACCAGATAAACAAAGCACTGCTTAACCCTGGGAACCCTGGGGAACATTCATATAACTATGTTGGAGAAATTGAACATTTTCAAATGATATTCATTATAATGAAATTTTATGTGATTTTCATACATTTGTCACTGAGTTTCCCCTCAGTAAACCGGTTAAGTTTCTTTTACTATTCTATGCTTACTCTTAATATCCTTAAAGAATGTGATACTCCTCTTTATACTCCTCTTAACCAATTTGCCTTAGAATGTGTTATGCACTTCTGCTTTAGGAGATAATTATTATTTGCAGATACAAAGATTTCTATTTAAACTTCTGAAATTACTCTACATAACTTTCACATTCCTTTTAGATATGAAATTGAAGGTTGTGAAGTGATTTGGGCCATTAAAGATAAAGCTATAGGGAACACTTTCTTCGATGCAGGAGCAGCTGAATTCTTGACTTCAAAGCTCATTGCTGAAAAACCAGAGGCTAAAATTGCACACAAGAGAACCAGATATACAACTGAAGGTAAGCATGACATCTAGCTCATTAATTCTCAGATGAAACTATTTTTTTAACCATATAAAAAAGGGCTATAAGAAAATTTAGTAAAAATATTTGAGAGATAATAATATAGACAGTATTTATTTCTATACCTGTACATGAAGTTTTCAGATTTTTCTAGAACATATGTAAATACATGTGTGTGTGTCTATATATGTACATACACACACACACAATTACAGTGGGAAATCGAATACAGTGAATTAAATAAACCAGCCATCTGCATCTTTGCAAACAGATGCTACAATTGGGCAACACCTAAGGTAATTTTGTAAAAAATGCAATGAGCTTATAAACTAATAACAAACTTCACTTTTTTGTGTGTTTAATAACTTTAAAAAAATTTGAATTTTGTAAGGTTTGAAGGTGTTACAAATTGACAAAATTTTGAAAATTTGACAATTAATTTTCTTACCCTTCAAATTAACGAGTGTAACATCCAAAAGATAAGGTGTTTTTATATTCAACCGTCAATTAAAAGATCATCCATTTTGTAGCTGTACAAGAGAAAATATTAAAATAATAAAATGATTAATATAGATAACATAGTATAGTCATGCTGTATATATATATGTATGTATGTTACATTGCCTGAAAACTTGAAAACAGAGACATAATTCTCTGCCTGGCAATTTATGTATCATTTGATTCATCTCTTTAGGAAGGAAAAAGGAAGCAAGAGCCAAAGCTGAAGCTGATAATATGGGCAGTGCCTTGGGACCAGATTGGCATGAAGGCTTGAATCTTAAAGGAACAAAAGAGGTATGTTTTCATATACTGATTAAACATGTCTAGATGTAATTTTAAATTCTTGAGCCATTTGTTAAAGACTGGTTACAAATATATAGTCAAAGAATTCCTAGGTCACCTTACTTAAAATACATAGGGCTAGGAAAGGACTTCAAAGCCACGTGGCCCAGTTGCCCACCAAACATGGGCGAATATTAAATTAATCTAAGACAGGCTCTCAGCCTTCTTTTTGAATTCTCCAGGTATGATATTGTGAAATATATGCTGGCATACCTCAGAGATATTGTAGGTTCAGTTCCAGACCACAACAATAAAGCCAATGTCACAACAAAGCAAATGTCCCAGTAAAGCGAGTCAACACTAATTTTTTGGCTTTCCAGTGCATATAAAAGTTATGTTCACACTATACTGTAATCTGTAAGTGTACAATAGCATTATGTCTAAAAAAATATATAATACATACCTTCATTTAAAAAATACTTTATTGCTAAAAAATGCTAACAGTCATGTGAGCCTTTAGTAAGTTGTAATCTTTTTGCTGGTGAAGGGTCTTGCCTCGATGTTGATGGCTGCTGAATGACCGGGGAGGTGGTTGCTGAAGGTTGCGGTGGCTGTGGCAATTTCTTAAAATAAGTCAACCATGGAAGTTTGCCACATCAGTTGACTCTTCCTTTCACAAAAGATTTCTCTGTAGCATTTGATACTGCTTGAAAGCATTTTACCCACAGCAGAACTTCTTTCAATATTGGAGTCAGTCCTCTCAAACTCTGTGGCTACTAGATCAACTAAGCTTATGTAATCTTCTAAATCCTCTGTTGTCATTTCAACAGCATTCGCAGCACCTTCACCAAGAGTGGATGCCATCTCAAAACACCACTTTCTTTGCTTATCCATAAGAAACAATTCCTCATTCGTTTAAGTTTTATTATGAGATTGCAGCAATTCGTTCACATCTTTAGGCTCCACTTCTAATTCTCCTTCTCTTGCTATTTCAGCCACATCTGCAGATAATTCCTCCACTTAAAGGCTTGAACCTCTCAATATGGATAATGTACGAGGGTTGGAATCAGCTTCTTCCAAACTTCTGTTAATGTTCATATTTTGACCTCTTCCCATGAATCATAAATGTTCTTAATAGCATCTAGAGTGATGAATCCTTTCCAAAAGATTTTCAATTTACTTTGCCCAGACCCACCAGTGGAATCACTATCTATGGCAGTTATAACCTTACAAAATGTATTTCTTAAGTAATTAGACTTGCAAGTCAAAATGACTCCTTAATCCATGAGCAGATTAATAGATGTTATGTTAGCAGGCATCAAAACAATATTAATCTCCTTGTATATCTCCATCAGAGCTCTTGGGTGACCAGGTGCATTGTCAATGAGCAGTAATATTTTAAAAGGAATCTTTTTTTCTGAGTATTCTCAACAGTTGGCTTAAAATATTCAGTAATCCATCCTATAAACAGATGTGCTGTCATCCACGCTTTGTTGTTCCATTTATAGAGCATGAGCAGCGTAGATTTAGCACAATTCTTAAGGGTTCTAGTATTTTCAAATGGTAAATGGAATGGGCTTCAACTTAAATTCACCAGCTGCATTAACCCCTAACAAGAGAGTCAGCCTGTCCTTTGAAGGTTTGAAGTCAGGAGTTGACTTCTCTCAAACTATGAAAGTCCTAGAAGGCTTCTTCTAGAATAGAAGGCTGTTTCATCTGCATTGAAAATTTGTTGTTTATTGTACCCATCTTCATCGATGATCTTCTGAATAACTTGCTATAGCGTCAACATCAGCACTAGCTGCTTCACTTTGCACTTTTATGTTATAGAGACAGTTTCTTTTCTTAAACCTCATGAATCAACCTCTGCTAGCTTCCAGCTCCTCTTCTGCAGCTCTCTCACCTCTCTCAGCTTTCATAGAATTGAAGAAAGTTAGGGCCTTGCTCAGAATTAGGCTTTGGCTTAAGGCAATGTTGTGGCTGGTTTGATCTTCTATCCACACTATGCAAACTTTCTCAGGAAGGCTGTTTCTCTTTCTTATTCATTTGATCCTTGAGTAGCATTTTTAATTTCCTTCAAGAGCTTTCTCTTTGCATTCACAATTTGGCTGTTCGGCACAGGAAGCCTAGCTTTTGGCCTTTCTCAGCTTTTGACATGCCTTCTTCACTAAGCGTAATCATTTCTAGCTTTTCATTTACAGTGAGAGACATGCAACCCTTCCTTTCACTTCAACCCTTTTAGAGTCCACTGTAGGTTTATTAATTGTCCTGATTTCAGTATTATTGTGTCTCAAGGAATAGGGAGGCCCAAAAAGAGGGAGAGAGACAAGGGAACAGCCTATCGGTGGAGCAGGCAAAACACACAGAACATTTATTGGCACCCCAAAACAATTACAATAGTGACATCAGCAATCACTGATCACAGATTACCATAACAGATATAATAATGAAAAAGTTTGAAATATTGCAAGAATTACCAAAATGTGACACAAAGACACATAGCGAGTACATGCTATTGGAAAAATGGCACCTATAGACTTGCTGGAGGCAGGGTTGTCACAAACCTTCAATTAATAAAAAATGCAGTATCTGCAAGGCAGAATGAAGTGCAGTGCAGTAAAAGGAGGTGTGCCTGTATTTGGTCTTTTCTGACACACAACTCCTAAAATTTTTGGCATCTCCAAAGTGATGTGTCTTTTTTATGCTAATGAATTGACTAGTGGCTGAACCCCTAGGTAGCTTCAGGATGGGGGTGGTCACAGGAAAGACCAAGGCAAGATTGAAGGATTCAAACTTTTCAGCCCCACTCCTCCCAGTCTCCTGGGAAGGGAGAGGAGTTGAAGGTTAGGTTGAACACCAATGGCCAGTGATTTAATTAATTATGCCTATGTAATGAAGCTTCCATAAAAACCTAAAGGACTAGGTTCAGAGAGCTTCCAGATAGCTGAACACATGGAGGTTCTTGGAGAGTGGCAAGCCTGGAGAGGGCACGCAAGCTCCACGCCCCTCCCCATATGCTTTGTCCTGTGTATTTCTTCATCTGTACTCTTTGTTATATCCTTTATAATAAATCTGGCAAATGTAAGTAAAGTATGAAGCACACATGTAGTCCTTCATTACCGTGTGTGATTTCTTTAAAGCTTTGGTTTTCTGCTTTAGGTAGGTGGGACTAGGACTGACTACATGTATGTTTAATTTTGTGATAGAAATAATGCAAAAGCCTTTCTTTCCATACCTTCAGATCCTAAAATTAGTTGTATATTTAACCCAAGAACTTCAGCAGTTTAGTTCAATAAACATTTATTGAATGTCTACTGTCTACCTGGCACTTTACTAAGGTTCTACAATGTAACAATAAGATAGATCTTCTCTGAGTAAGTTTTTCCCTCAATAGTCCATAACCATTGTAATTTTTTAAAAATACATGTGTAATTATCAGTGAGGCTTATATGCCCTCCATACTTTTTGCCAGTGCAACTTCTAGATCTCTTAAGCACTGAATGAATTTATCCTCCTTTCATGCATAGAAATTGAGAGGCTTATTTGGGAGCACCCAATGTGTTTTCATTTATATTATAAGAATTATGTTTTCTATATGTTTCTGCAACTATATTAGGAATTTTTTCTTCATCATCAATAACCCAAGTTATTCTTTCCGAAGTATTATGGTGACCAGTATTTTTTTTTTTTTTAAGTTTTCTCGTAAGATTCACATTGAAACTACGTGTGAAGTAAAGAATATCTACTTTCAGGAAGAATTTAGAATTTTAAAGAAAGAGTCCTTGACTTTTCCAAGAGACCATCATGAGAAGTCAGTTACAACTGATAAAGGTAAGTAATGAAATAAAAAAATATATAACCACTTAATTAAAAGGAAAACAATTTAATCTTGCTGTATTTAAAAACAACTTCAAATTTCCATATAAAATTTAAACAAAAAATAAAAATAAAACCATAATTTAATAAAATTTAGTCACTTCTTTAAGTTTTCTAACAAATTAAATTGTACAGGGCTTTACATCTTACATAGGGTTCATAGTGTTTTGACCATCAGAATATCTTGAATATCAGAACACACAACACAAACCTGTAGCTCTCGAAGGTGAAATGACTTCTCCAAAATCAGACTGAAATGTATATATTGGGACTCAAATGCATAATTCCTAACTCCTGTTCCACACCTTCTGTGAGAACTACCATCTTTTAAAGAAATACAGTTAGCCACCAGTGTAAAAATATTCCATTGTTCTGAATTCTTTGAATTTTTTTCATAGGAAAAGGGAGTGTTAGAGTTTGAATATGAATAATGAGGGAAAACATTAAGAAGTAAGTATAACCTAGTTAGACTAAACACTAAGTGGAGTGTGAAGTATTAGTAACAGTTTTTGAACAATTGATTTAGAAAGTGATTATCAATTTTAATTTACTTTGTAAAAATTTGTATGTCCAGATTTGAAGGAAAAACATTTAGAATGCCATGGTTTTTTAATTACACCCAAAACAAGGAGATGATGTTGCTTGTGTTAAAATTATTATAGCAGCTGTGCCTTATAAAAATTATTAAGGCGTATTGCTATAAAGTCATTTCCTGCCTTTTCTTTCTTTCTTTGTTTTTAGTCATTGTATTCAAATAATGCTATGGACATTTGGTGATGATTACATTTGAGAATAAAGTCTATCTTTTTTTTTTTTTTTTAAGAGATGTGGCCTGTATATGTGGAATTGACCAATGAAAAGATCTATGGCTGTGATTTCATTGTCAGTGCTACAGGAGTTACACCAAATATAGAACCTTTTCTCCACGGTAACAGTGTAAGGTGAAATTATTTGTCCAGCTATGAATATTTTTAAAGTATTCTTTATGAAGATCTCTAATTCTCAAGCATGAAAAATTATTCATTATTTTAGTACAAAACTATAACTTAAGATGGTTGAAACAATTTGGCTTATATTCAAGTCTTGATTTATAGTATTCTTTACTGCTTAAAATCCTGAAGCAATTAACATCCTAGCTTAAGTGTCATTATTAATCTAAAGCTTGGCAAGAGACTGATACCTCCTGTGAATTCTCAGAAGTGATTCTTTTAAAGAAAACATCTTGTATTTTTTGCTTTTTAGCATTCAAAGCTTATAAAAACAGAGGAGTGTTCTTGTAATTACAGATAGGGTAGTCATATGGTTATTGAGTATTTTTGGTGTTGAAATTCTAAGAATTTTATGGGTCTGTCTAAGTAGAAATTTGATCCCTGGAAATCCTTAGGTGTTAGCTTAGGTGTTTAAACTTCACAGCTCTTTTTCGGTTCCTCATTAAAGATCAGCATACCAAGGTGTAAAAATTTGATTTATTCTTTTACTTTAGAATGAAATGTTATGTTTCATTTTTCTTGCCACTTATGCTTATGAAGAACATTGTTTAGTTTGATCTAGGAGAAGATGGTGGCCTAAAAGTGGATGATCATATGCACACATCCCTTCCTGATGTCTATGCTGCAGGTGACATCTGCACTGCATCCTGGCAACCGAGCCCAGTCTGGCAGCAGGTGAGCTAGCATATGTGGTCACATGTTTTTATCAGAGATCCTGTCTGAAAATAAAGTGGTTGCTACCAACAAACCCAACTTTCTGGTTCTCCAACTTTTCTACTTTAAGTAGGAAGCCGCCACAGAGTTGTTTTGTGATATTAAAAAAAAAAAAACTAGAATTTTTTTCCTTTTTGATAAGTTATTATATAGTGGTAGAGTGGGATATCTTTTAATTAAAAGAAATTATGGGCTATTACTTTGTTTTTCATTCCTATGTGCGTATCAGCACTGTCGGTAGAGTTTTCTGTGATGATGGAAATGTTCTGTGATCCTGCACCATCCAGTCAAGATGTCGTACTAGCCACATGTCACATGTGCAGTTGAAATGTGACTAACATAACTGAGGAACTGAATTTGTAATTTTATTAACTTTTCATTAATTTAAATAGCTACTGTGGCTAGTGGCTACCATATTGGACAGCACAGCTTTAGATTTAAAAAAAACAAACAAACAAACTACTGAGATAATAAATCATGTAGACAAAACATTCTATTCCTGGATGACCCTGTTCTGTCCTGTAGTAATTACTACTGAAAAATGTTCCTATAGTGAACTGATTTCCTCAGCCTTAACTCCCACCTGGATCTAGACTTCTTCCTGCCCTCACAGCATTGCCTATGTCCTTTTAATGGTGCAAGAAAAATACTAGAAGATAAAGACAATGACCAGAAGTGAGGTTGTCTTAGGAGGGGTAGAAACCTAGGTAGATGTTAACACTTATCTTTGCTAAGACCAGCTCCACAGTTAGGGATATTATTCATTCCAATTAACTGTGGAGTGTGAAGTAGTGGAAGAACTAAATATTTTAAGCAGCTTCATCATTTTGTATTTTTACAGACAGCAGAGACATCAATAGATAAGAGTGCCTTCAATCAGTAGTTGGAGTTTGTGGGAATTTTTTAACATTTTAAACCCTCTAGGATAAATTATATCTTTAACGTGTGTTATAATCTGATACAGGGAAGAAATAGCCAAAACTAAACAGGTGTCCCTTGTTTTGAGTGAATCCAGTAGACCCTATTTCTTAATTTGCACAAGCAACAAGGATGCTAATTAATTTATTTTTACGTAGCCCAAGATGCAGGCCACTTCTGTTAGCTGTTCTCAAGTTGTTACTATGCTCAGTTTACTCTGCTTCCTTGCCATAGACTGCCTTTCACATCATCAAATCTACCTCACTTACAGGAAACTAAATAAAAAAATCTATCACTTCTACTAGAAATGCTCAAAGCAAAAATAATACCATAATCATGCCCATGCCCACAAAAGACAGCATTAGTTAGGTACATATACACACACACAAGGGTGGAAGGAAACTAATTGCTTATTATAGGCTAAGCTATTTAATTTTCCTAATAGCCATGGGATAGATGATGTTATGTTTGTTTCAGATGAAGAAACTGGGGCTCAGAAAAGTTAAATATGTAGAAGAGTTGATATTCAAATCCACTGTGACTCCTAAAGCCAGTGTTTTTTATACCAGGGAAACCCAAAACTTTGTAGAAATAAAATAAAAATAGAGGGGAAGTTAATACCACTATGGGGAAAAATTTAAATGACTTCTCAGAATCAGTTGCTGAAATCTGATGGGCACCAGCTGATCTGTTTGTCCGATCATTGAGATAATTGCACGGCAAGCCTGAACTATCTAGCGCTTAAAAATGAAGGTTACTGGAAAATGGAACAAATTTTTAGTGATAGTTTGGCATCTCTATTACCGATAATGACAAACTTTAAAGAGGGGACTGGTTAATTAAAATTTGTTTCTCACCTGGTATAACTTAAAATATTTTCATAATATTTACTAGAGATTCTATTAAAACATATATGATTGGTATCATCCTTCAGTTTTAGAGGTAATGATTTAGATGGAATTTAAAAAATACCACCAGTCTGATTAGGGTGCATTGGTGGCTACTTCTATGGCAAAGATGATAGAAGGATGTCAAACATTGAACCCCTCTAAGGGAATTTATGAGGTTAAGATGGTAACATTTTTCAAATAATGATAATGAAAAATGATAGTATATGACATTTTTTCATTATTTCAGATGAGGCTGTGGACTCAGGCCAGACAGATGGGATGGTATGCAGCAAAGTGCATGGCTGCAGCTAGTTTAGGAGAACCTATTGACATGGATTTCAGCTTTGAACTGTTTGCTCATGTAACAAAATTTTTTAACTATAAGGTAAGATAGTTAAACATATTAATGCATTTTCTGCTTATTAGTCTTATAACTCTGGTAGATCATCTAATTTTGTCACTTGAATATAAATTTAAATAGTTTTAATCATTTTTCAAAAAATTTTTTTTTCATTTTTGCAAATCAATACTTGATATTACTGCCGATCTTAATTAGAAATTAAGATGATTAGGATCATCTGGTAATTACTATCCAGCTTACCACTATACTATTTTATAGTTAAGAGAAAAAAAATCTCCAGGATTTATTCCCTGTTGGTGCATTTCTAATCATTTTTCAAAAAATTTTTTTTTCATTTTTGCAAATCAATACTTGATATTACTGCTGATCTTAATTAGAAATTAAGATGATTAGGATCATCTGGTAATTACTACCCAGCTTACCACTATACTATTTTATAGTTAAGAGAAAAAAAATCTCCAGGATTTATTCCCTGTTGGTGCATTTCTAACTTTTACTTGAGATTCATTCTTTCTTTGTGAGGAGAATTAACAACTACTGTACTCAAAAATGAGCAAGGTGCTAGCCCATACATATTATTTTATTTAGTCCCCTTTACACTACTCTGAGACAGGTTTTTTTTTTCCCCCTTAATTTACAGACAAGGAGAAACATTCACAAGGCTCAGGGAAATTAAGTAATTTGTTCATGAAAGATCTATTCATTTCCTTATTAAATCTTTAAACCATGACTCCAGGCTAATGTAGTCCACATCTTACATATTTATATATTCACTAGATATTTTTAATGTTTGAAATACTAAACATTAATATTTGATTATATTCATTATTTTTAATGTTAATGTAGATTGCTAGTGTTATCTGTAGAATGAATACATGCCATTCAGATGTTTCTTTGGAATCCTCCCCAATAACATTTTTAGCTGTAAAATTGTATTGAATAATTTTTCTGCTGGCTATTCTAGCATAACACAAAATAACTACACATTATGTTTCCTTTTTGGCACTCACAAGGATAACTTTTTTTATCCCTATATTTAGGTTGTATTGCTGGGAAAATACAACGCACAGGGTTTAGGTTCAGATCATGAATTAATGCTGAGATGTACCAAAGGACAAGAATATATCAAAGTCGTCATGCAAAATGGGCGAATGATGGGAGCTGTCTTAATTGGTGAAACTGATTTAGAAGAAACATTTGAAAACTTAATTTTAAACCAAATGAATCTTTCATCATATGGAGAAGATCTGCTAGATCCAAATATTGATATAGAAGATTATTTTGACTAAGAAGGGAATTTCTTCAAGTGTCACATAAAGTTCCAAATGAGACAAGAAAAATCACAAGTCAATAAAAGGAATGACTGCACTCAGTTAATGATGACCACAATGAAGTTAAGAATACAGAAGTGATAACGATATTAGT
>NW_012140524.1:12044735-12057106 GCF_000956105.1 Propithecus coquereli | reverse complement strand
AAATTTAGCTAAGTTATCTACTTAGCCAAAATGTACTCTAATACAGTTTCATGGAAAACAATTTTTCCATGGATGGGGAGGTGGGGTGGGGGGAGCTCAGGCGGTGATGCCAGTGATGGGCAATGGGGAATGATAGGGAACGGCTGTAAACGATGAAGCTTTGCTGGCTCACCTGCGGCTCACCTCCTGCTGTGTGCCTTCCCTTTCCCTCCCCAATTCCTAAGTTTCATGGAAGACAGTTTTTCCATGGTGGGGGGTGTTGGTGGAGCTCTGCAGCCTGGTCCCTAACAGGCCACCGACCAATATTGATCCATGGCCCAAGGGTTGGGGACCACAGCTGTAGTAGGCCAGAGCCATTCTTTGTGAAATGTCAAAATGGAGCTGTGGTTTCAGGAAGCTTATAGTTTTATTTTACTCAAATAGAGATGCAGCAATATCTTATTTGCTAAGATCATTTGTATTGATGCCCTATTCCTTTTTTGTTTGTTTCTGAAACTAGTTTTATAACAAATTATCTACATTATTCAGCTTAAAATATCACTCACATTTAATGATGAGCCTCTGTCACTATAACACTGCTATCAAAAAGTTATATCAAAAGAAAAAAAGCATAAGTATATTAAGGCATAAAGAACTTAAGATAATTATGTGAACTTATTCTCAAGTATTTTACATTTAAAGGATTTTACATAAAAATGATTTATTTTTCCCTTGTTTCATGCTTTAAAATTATGTAATTCATGATCTCCAATTTTCAGGTTCTCAAAATCTCAAATCTTAAGTTGGGCACAGTGGCTCACACCTATAATCCTAGCACTCTGGGAGGCTGAGGCAGGAGGATTGCTTGAGCTCAGGAATTCAATACCAGCCTAAGACCCTGTCTCTACTAAAAATGGAAAACTTACACTGGCGTGGTGGTGCACACCCGTACTCCCAAGCAACTTGGGAGGCTGAGACAGGAGGATTGCTTGAGCCCAGGGGTTTGAGATTGCAGTGAGCTATGATGACACCACTGCACTCTGCCCAGGGCCAGAGAATGAGATTCTGTCTCCAAAAAAAAAAGAAAGCTCAAATGTTCCGAGATATAAGCTCTGAAAATATAGCGCCATATATATAAAATATCAGTGAAATTGTTTTTAAAATTAAACTTTTGATTAACTATAAAATAATGGTGTATACATGCATAAACTAATCTTTTCTTAGAAAATTTGGTAACACTCATTTCAGGCATCATCAATTTTTCTTTTCTTAGCCCCTGAATTCTTAGAACCAGATTGTTGAAGCATGTTTGCGGACTTCTTCTGGAAGTTACCTGAATTTTTTCCTTCCTTTTTATCAGGTTGTTCAGAATGACAAGTTTGAGATGGTTCAACCTACAAAAACAATAACAAAGCAAACACCCTAGTAAAAATTCAGCTTTTCTCATGAGATTAATAATTTCAAAATATTCTTTCTGTATCAGTTAACTCTTTAATTAAGTATCCAGGGGTCTAGTTTTTTCTATCCAAATTTCTACTCAGATATAAGCTCTATCTTGAATAAAAGGACTACACTGTCAGAGAATCTCTGGAGAATGCTTGAAGTACCCTTAGACAGTGGTATTTGGCATGCTTTTGCAGACATGATAGTGCTTGGTTTATAACAGTGGTTTTTAACCTCTGGAGCAGCACAGATTTCTCAACCAGTGCTGGTCACAATCAATACTAAGAGAGCAGGGTACATCACAAAATCGTATATTAAAATGGAGTCCTCATATTCCAAGAAGCTGGAAACCCTAGTCTATGTTATAAGGCTAGTCTAAATTTTTCCGCTCACTATCTCCACTGAAAACAATGTTATATTTTCTCCCTTCCATACCCAGAATCTAAGAAGAAAACTGGTTTATCTATTCTTGGGTTCAACTGGACCTGGATGCTTTTTCCCATAGTCTTTAATATATTTTTTTAAATACACAAAACTGGAAATTAATAGGCAGTCAGTTACCCTGAAACAGCTCTGGTCGGGCCTCTCTCTTTGCATAGTAATAACATGGTCCTCACTGTTCAGAAGATTAGCTTTAGGTCCTATTTTCAAATACGAAATGGTAGCATAAGCTGTAAAACTGTAGTCTTCTCTGCAAAAGATACAGGCCACAATCAGAAAGGAGTCTCCTGAAGGAGTTACAGAAAACAAACTGAAATTTACAAAAGAAATAACTGTGCAATAATTTTAAATAACACATTGATTTGAAATAATAAAACTTTAAGAATGCAAATATAATCTATAGAAAGTATTTTAGTTTTGTTCTTTTTGAACTTATAGTATCAATTAAAGTTTATTAGGTAATTATTTTCTATAGCATTTAAAAGTTCACATGAAATAAATGCAAAACCATTTATTCTGTTGCAATTAAAAAAGAAGAAACAATCATACAGACAACTTGGAAGGACAAGAAATGGGTTTGTATATACTTAAGATACTGCTGTAGAAGAAAGTGTGTAATAATTTTCTCCAGGTCTTCACGAGGAAGTGTGGGAGGAACGACACTTCTTACTCTTAATTTCGCTACACCCTTTCCCATCCAAGAATCAATCAGTTTCAGTGGAGTGAGTTTTTCATCCAGTTCCTCTGCCTGCTTTAGGATCTTGATTAGATCTCTGCAATACTCTGTTACATTTTTTCTTTCAAATGCTATAATGAAACAGACATGGATACAGGCAATTGGGATTTAGAAATGAAAGCAAGGATAGGCTATCCTAAGTAGTTAAACTGGCTTAAAACTAGTTAGTTATCAATGTAAGCCACCCTAAACATTGAAGTTTTTTATAACGCGTTTTGAATTAAGACTAAGCTATGCCTCAAGTCTCTGTCATTAGACCAAGTTACAGTTTCTGCAATACATTGTGGGGTTTATAGTGATGTGAAGAAAACAATCTGGTTGTCACAAGGCCTGCCATATGCCCTACAAATCACAGTGTCCACCAGACATAATTACTAAGTTACCAAGAGGTATGTTTTATAGGGGAGCCAATCTATTCCTCATAGTTACTTACCTGATTGGTGCTCATTAACAAAAGTCCTGAAAACTAGTATGGGGTCCTGTGTACTCTGATTTAGCAACAAGAATGTCCTGGACAGATATCCCCAACTATTAATTAAGAGACAAGCACTCTGATTTATATATCAGACTCTTGTTAATTTGGTCAGCAGAAGATAGTCTAATAAACTCACAAATTTATTTAGCCACAAAGTTAAAAATGTAGTGGTGTCTACCCACCAAGGCATCGGAACTCAGGTCTTGCATGAGGAACCAGCTAGTCCAGCTCTTCAAATATAATACATACACACAGGATGAAAAAAAGTTAAAATACAGTGCCAAAAGACTGCTCAGTTAATTTCTTATGAGTAGACAACCATTATCCGGACCAAAAATGATTCACTATAATCTCTATTTTGCACTAAATTTTCTTCCTAATCAGTGACTATAAAGTATTAGGGATTATCATAAGATAAGCCTTTTCTTATATAATGACATTTCTATTCAGAGGAATTATTTTCTTTCATTTCTTAAAAATTTCATGTCCTCAGTATAGCAAAATAAAATGTGTGCGTACGCATGACTTTTCCTTTTATTTATCTTTGTTTCAAAATTTCATGTTGTTATTTTTGAATCTGGAAAATTCTATTCACACTTCGTTAAATATTTTAAGTCCATTTGGAGGTATAATACTTCCCTCCTGTAGTCCTAGCTGATATATATAGTCTTGCGCCACATAACTGTTTCGATCAACAATGGACCACATATACGTTGTCCCATGAGATTATAAAACCAAGTTTTTACTGTACTTTTTTATGTTTAGATACATAAATACTTACCATTGTGCTACAACTACCTACAGTATTCAGTACAGTAACACACTGTACAGGTTTAAAATGTAGGAACTATAGGCTTTACCACATAGCCTAGGTGTGTGTGGTAGGCTATACCATCTAGGTTCATATAAGTACACTCTTAAGATGTTTGCACAATGAAATCACCAAATGATGCATTTCTCAGAACATGTCCCTGTAGTTGAATTATGTATGACTGTATTAGCCTATAAAGGTTTAAAAAACAGTGAACTCACAAATATCTTTACAGCAGTTATCACACATTTTGTTACATGCTTCTGAGTTCCATACTTCATCAAAATGTTGAGCTATCAATACACGGCGACATCTGCAAACACATTTAGAGATACAAATTATTAAATCTAATAAATTTTTAAGAATCCGTATTTCAGAATACAGTTATATACTGTATTAGTTTCCTTTTGCTGCCATAATATTACCACAAAATTGGCAGTTTAAACAACAAATTTACTATCTTACATTTTTATAGTTTAGAAGTCTAATATAGTTCTCACTGGGTCAAAATCAAGGTTTCAGCAAGGCTGGCTTTCTCCTGGAAGCTCTAGGAGAGAATCTGTGTCCTTGCCTTTCCGGTTTCTAGAGGCTGCCTGCATTCCTTGGCCCTGGTCCCCTTCCTCCATCTTCACAGTCAACAACAGTGGGCTGAGTCCTTCCTACGTCACATTAATCTGACCTTTTCTGCTGCCTCCTTCTGCTTTTAAGGACCCATGTGATTACATTGGGCCCACCCTGATAAACCAAAATAATCTAAATTCCATCTGCAACTTTAATTTCCCTTTACCATATAAGGTAAAATATTCACAGGTTCTAGGGATTAGGACATGGACATCTTTGGGGAGACCATTCTGCCCACCACATACGATTTTGTTTTCATATGCTCTTGATAAACACTGCTGAAGAAACTGAGTTTCCTTTTTAAATTCAATATTTTAACTATTAGGAGAATATTCTTGACAGTAAAGCAGTTTCTTATGTTTCAAAATATCAATATTTGAGTCTGAGCCCCAAAATAAGCTTCATGAGAGTTGTCTTTTGGGCCTTTTTTTTTTCCTTTTTGGAGACATGGTCTCACTCTGTTGCCCAGGCTGGTATGCAGTGGCATCATCATAGCTCACTGCAACCTCAAGCAATCCTCCTGCCTCAGCCTCCAAAGTCGCTGGGACTACAGATATGCACCACCACACCCAGCTAATTTTTTAATATTTTGTAGAGACAGGGTCTCACCACGTTACCCAGGCTGGTCTCAAACTCCTGGCCTCAAGAAATCCTCCCATCTCCATCTCCCAAAGTGATAAGACTACTGGCATGAGCCACTGTGCCCAGCCTCTACTGGGTTTTTAAAGAAACTTTCATTTTTTCTTTTCTTTTAACTAGATTATTGTAACATCTATTGGAAAGAAATACTACTATCACTGTCCAGTTACTGCTACCACTGCAACATTTTTGAGCCCTTCTTAAGTGATAAGCAACACGAGTGCAAAGATGACTAAGACCGAGGATCTATCGGGAAGCTATGTAGTCTAATTAAAAGCCACCTAAATAGATTTAAACTTATTTAAGGAAAAACTTTACCCTGCACTCAATTATCTCATCGACATACTAGCTGGTAGGATGGCACATGTTACTGAGTTTGACATTCAAAATGCCTATCTTATCATATACCTTTTCAAAATTATCAAAAGCATGTAGCTATATACCAGTGCCAGAGAAAAAAGGGTTCGACTCATTGTGTATCAAAACCTTCAATAAAAAAAAAATAGTTTTGGAGGATTATCCCAAAGATAGAGCATCTTTTCTTGCATTAAGGCAGGTCATGCAGGTTCATATACTGGTTCCCACTCTCAGACATCTGCTTTTATAGATGTGCACTTTGGTGTTACACTAATATATTTAGTAAGTTCTCAAAGCAACGTCAACAGTTTCCTATCAGACTTGTCTTTAACTGAAAAAGTTATTAAAAGGTATGTGGCTTACTTGCTTATGTTTTGACAGTATGATACCATCTCATAAAGCTTCTGCTGTCCCACATTCTCCATCACCACCATTGAACTTACTCTGAATATATCTCCAAAGCCATAGTACAAAATACAGTCAGCTTTCATGTCATCTCGACCTGTGGTGTGAGAAATTTTCAAATTGCATAATTGCTTTTAAAAATTCAAAACATACAAAAAAATAACGTGTAAAATGAGCTGGCAATGCTTCATACAACATGTAAAAATTTTAGAGATGGGACATTAATTGGTAACAGCTACCCTCAAATTTAAAAAAAAATGACTAAAGAGACTTACCAACAATCAGCTTTATTAAGTTAAAAAATTGTCTATAAATAATCCAGTTATTTAAGTTACAGATTTGAAACCACTAATTCAAAATTCAGGAGACAAATATGAACATCAAATTATCTTAGCACACAAAGAAACAATTCCTAACAATAGAACCTAAGTAAAAATTTCTCCATATTTAAGTATGAAACTGCTAAGAATTCATTATTCTAAAAATACTATTCAATAAAGAGGATTAAAAATACAGAATTACTAAACGTTTCTAATGCATTTTCTGGAAAAGCTTCAAAAAAATTCTGGATTTAAGTCCTACATACCTGCACGTCCACTCTCTTGGTAATAATTTTCCATGGATTTACTTATTGAATGATGAATAACAAACCTCACATCTGGCTTATCGATTCCCATACCAAATGCAACTGTTGCCACCATTACCTAAAATATTTTAACATTTTATCAGTTAAGTAAATCAAGTTTAAATATTTTTAAAGACATATTAGGCTTCTATTGAGGATATATACTTAACCTGAATTTCATTGGCTGCCCAACCTCTATGAACCTTGGTCTTAACTTCCGGCTCCATATTAGCATGGTAAACACCTGCATGAATTCCCAAATTCTGTAAACTAATTGTAACTTGTTCAGAGTCCTTCTGAGAAAAACAATATATGATTCCTGCAGTAAAATATGTCCAGTTGTTAGATATGTATGGTATGTTCCTGGAATATAATTTTCAATACACACATACTCAAGACACTGATTAATACAATGCACAGGAAGGAAAAGAGTTATGAAAAATGTCAAGACCTTGGACATACACTAATGTTTTGTTATAATGTAAGGTTTGATCCCCAGCTTGCTCTAGAGCAGACATGAGCACTGGGCCACCAGTTTTGTTCCCATTACCCATTTTCTTTCCTCAACTTTATCTCCCACCACATAGTGTTTCCCAAACTGATGTCCATAAGGTGTTAACAAGTGTGCTGTGTGCAAAACGAGTCTCAAGTTCAAATAATGAGCTTGGGGAATACTGTATTGAATGCAGTTAAACAGGCTTCTCGATTTTCAGGGCTGGCCAGAGTTTCCAATGTGCTAATACCCCCTGTGACTCACCAGGTGGGATAAACAGCTGCAGCCTTTCTCAAAACTTACTTGACCCTGGAACTTCTTTTGCCCAGGACACCCATTACTATCTCCTGAAAGTCTATAGGACAGTTTGAAATGCTACTTTTACACAAACTCTGCTTCACTATTATCTGTCCAGTCATTAGTCCTGGAACACATGTATATATATATACTCAATTCCATCTATGCTTAACCTATGCAATATGTACTACTGAATTTATTTCTTTAATGTGTCCTTTACTGTAAGGGACTATATTTTATATCCCTTTAGAACATTAGTTGCTTAACCCTCTATCTCATACACAATGGATACTTAACTAAATATGTGCTGTTGACAATCACCATTATGTCATCAGATCCATTCTAAAGGAATTAAGTGTAGATAAACAAAAATAAATCAGACAATTTAAGACTTATTATCTGTGGCATAAGCAAATGTCACACCCAGTTTCTTATGATTCACCAACTGAATTAATTTTATCACATTTTCACGTATCTTCTGCCATATGTTAATATTTTTTGGTGTTATTCATTTATCAGTCTAATTATCAGTGTAATATTAGTTACTTTTTGAAAGTTATCTCTCTGTCTCTAAAGTTGGCTTGTTTTTATATTACCTGATTGCCCTTTGTATCTCCCATTAACGAGCTTTACAACATCCTCAATAAAATCTTCCATGTTTGAGGGCTTCTGCCGAACCTAAAAAAAAGTTAACTTATTAAATTAAAAAGTAAATGAATGAGTACCATCCAAGTAGCCATCTACTTACAACGTCGAGGTGCGGTTCTTTCATGAGCATAGTGGGTTTTTTTTTATTACTCTTTCACTTGTGTCATAGGACTCAACCCATCTGACTCATCCCTGCCACCTCCCAGACTCTCTTCTTGATCCTTATTTTTTAACTTACCAGAGAGGAGGAGCCACAGAAGCAGTGAGTAACTAGTAAGGATGGAGACATTTTTATTTTCTGGTGCTACTTTTATGGAAACCAAAACATAAATAACCCTTCAAGGAAAACTCAAAAACAGATTAAATCTATTCTTAAAGGAGTTTAGAAAGAATGAAAAGATAGCTGTTATCTTATTTTCAAGTTTATGTATCAAAATCTAAATAGAGAGTCTTGGCAGATCCTTAATGGCATATTAATATTTCTATTACTTGGTAACTAATTTCAGCGGAGATGTCATTAGGGTCCTTGGTATCACTCCACCTTTTCTATCCTTGCACAAAAAAAGGATGCACGTATATTTAGTAAATATATGTGACTTGCTCATATCTTTTATAAAAGATAGTATATCACCTAACAAGACAGTGTGTTCTATTATTTAACCTAACAAAGGACAGCACATAGAAATATGCAGCACAACAGATAAAGGAATAAAGCACTAATTAATGAATCTGCTTATAATTACCTCGTAATGTTAAAAACTTTTATATATATAGTTAACGGTTACTCATGTAAATAAACAATCAAAAGGTAGAAGCTCTCTGCTGTAATTCTTCACCAAAGAAATGAATTGGCATAAAAGTTACATACCTCATAATAAAGATTTGGCCGATTAAAAGAAGCAGTAAAAGTAAAACAATTTTCAACACCTAAAATTTTCTGAGCATCCTTCAAAACGTGGTTTGTTGCAGTTGCAGTCAGCCCAATTAGTGACGTGTTAGGGAACTGCCGCTTCAATATACCAAGTGACTTATAATCTGAAAACACAAACAAAGTGACCCTCTTTCTATCCTTTGAGGATTAAATTATACCTTTTAACATTATGAAGATAATCAATGTCTACTATAATTTTATTTCCATAGCCATCTATACCAGTAAATTTGAAGTTGCCTCCTAGCCTTTTTGAATAAGCAGGCTTCATTATACTTTTTTTCAGAAACATTGTTCTTGGCCACAGGTAGAACTAGAGGTTGAAGATAGGGAATACTAGACATTCCATCAAGCTATGCACTGGTCTACACCTGCTGAACAGTGGGTTAAAAAGACAGTGGGAATAGCCATCGTGTTTGAATATATTACAGCCGACTAAAGATAAAAGAAGCCATCATCCAAAACCCTTCTACCACTTACTGTCATCCAGGAGTGGCAAGTTCGAACCAGAAAAAGCTTGGAAAAGGCACTGCCTTTTATATAACCTAATTCAGGAAAACCATTTTGGGCTCACACTTGTCATATACATCTAAAGCACTAGATAAGTTGTCCTAAATCTCCCTTAAGTACTTAAACTATTTGGATGAAAGTGAAAAAGAACTGTGGTAGACATTGCTAAGTGCTAAGGTTGAGGACTACTATGAAAATGAAGGGGAAAAGGCAACTGCTTGGGAAGTTGTGAATGTTTCAAGAAGATAATATTCAAGTTTAGTCTTAAAGAAGGAGCACAAGTTCACTAGGAAGGGAAGAAGAGGAACATCCGGGAGAGGAAACTGCATATACACTGCAAATACATTGAGGTGAAATTGCTCAGGATGTTTAGATAACAGCGAGCAGTTCGGTGGGGCCCAGTCACAGGGTGTTGTGCTGGATGGATCTATCGTCCAATCCATTAAGCTGGGAATTATGTGTCCCAGAATCCCCTTCACTGTCAGGTTACAAATCAGAGCTGATCCAAAGGAGAAACTTGTGCAAGATTTGGAAGGCAGAAGTGGGCCAGCTGCCCTCACTCCTTGAAGGTCTTTCCGGGCAGACAGGATGATGGGCAGAAGTGCCCAGCCAGTTCTAGCTCACTCTAGTTCTTTTCCACTCCTCGTTCAGCACTTCCTCCTAACTGCAGTCCTTATCGATCAACAGCAGACCCATAGACGTGATAGCTACTCAGAGGAAACAGCTTACCAGCAACCTTTCCACAAAATTCCCCTTCATGGTCCCCCTTGGCAATGAGCATGCCAGTTGCAGATTCCCCAACAAGCTCTGGTTTGTCTGCACCAGTGCTTCAGGATCAGTCAGCGACTTTTCTCTGATCCTGCAACTCATATTGGGATATGGAGGTGGCACGGGTGGTAAGGTGGAGAGAGGAAGAATCCTAGATCCATCCATTCATCAATAGGTAAATGTTGAACGCTTTTTTGATTACGTGCCTAGCATGTCTCTAAGCACTGGAGATAAAACTGTGAACAAGACAAAGATGCTATGCAAATGTAGCTATAATTCAAGCAAAACACCAGATAATACAAAGAGTAAACCAATAAATACGCTATTATCATAGGGTGGTAAGTGCCCATATGATAAGCTCAGTGCAGCTAGAGCTTAATGAGTGAGAGAGGAAGAATCAGGTATACAAACAGGAACAAATCACATAGTACCGTGAGGGCCCCAGTGAAGAACTCTGGATTTTATTCTAAGCACACGGAGAAGTTGCTGGGTAGTTTAGGTAGGGAACAAAAATGATTTGATTTATATTTACAAAAGATCACTTTGATTGCTGTGTGGAGAATGAACTATAAAAAAAGGGCAAGACTGGAATCCAAGACTAGGTAGGGTCTGCTGCTGCAGTAGACCAGAGAACAGGAGCCCAGCTGGACTTGAGAGACAGCAGTACAGACAGAGAAGTGGCTAAACTTGAGATTCATTTGAGAGGTAGAGCCGGCAGCACTCAGTGGTGGACTGGACCTGCAGAGGTTGGATAAATTAAGGATGATGTGTCATATACTAGGTTGTTTCTTCTCAGCTCCAACTCTACCCTTCTATACTCTGCTTTGGGATGCTGGAGCAGGGACTCTACACACTGCACGGCAGCTTTGCCAGCTGGCCCTAGAAGGCAGACTCCAAGGCTAGGGGAAGAAGAAGGGTGTGGCTCCTTCCCGTTTGCTTCCTGCAGGCTTGCTTGTGTTCCCGTGACTGTCAGCCCAGCAAGAGTTCTCATCCCTGTAGCAGCACTGTCTGTCCTTAGGAGCAGCTGAATATGGTTGGCAGTTTTCTCAGCCTTGGAGTACCAGCTTTATCACAAGTCCACCCCACCTCTGCCCGTACCAGGAGATTCCAGCACCGGGGAGCCATGTCTCCTCACAGGTCTGCCAGTTCCACGGGGCCCCTCCTTTCTTCCGGTTGCCCCAGCCCTACAGATGGTAGTTGCTTCTTCCCGTTTTTAACTCCACGGTATCTTCGAGTTTTCTTTGTATTTTTTCCATTATCTGTTTAACCACTTTTTACCGAGTTAACAATTCTTTATGTCAAATTCTTTGTGTTCAAATAATTCATATGGTTTCTGTCTCCTGACTGGACCCTGAATGATAAAGACAATAGCTAAAATTTTGACTTGAGCAAATGCGTGAGTGTTTGAATAATTTTCTAAGGGAACACTGAAGGGGAAACTGCTCAGAAGGAGTGGGGCGAAGGAGAAAGGCAGGAGGAGGGAAGAAAATCAAAAGTTCTTAGGACATCGAGCAGAGTGATGGGAAAAATAGTAATGCCCGGTTGCATAATAGAAGGGAAGAGAGCAGTTCTTTTGGGGGGGATTAGATTTGGTCCCGCTAATTTAGATACACATTTCCAATAAACAGGAATATAAATTGGAAGGTCAGAAGTAAGATAATTAGATATGGGAATAATGTTTCACAGCTTGGCAGCAGATCCACAGAGACTATGCAAGTCAAGGTAATATATAAGCAATGGTAATAATTCTAAGGCTGCAAAAACGGGGCAAGAGTAATAAATCAGGTACCTTCGGGGGACACCAGGTAACAACTGTATCAAGTAATCTGGTTAAGATAGTGGGGTCCTTAGTAGAAAGGAAAATAACATCCTAAGGCATTTAAAGCAAATTAAAAAAAAAATAATAATTCTGAAGGCAGAGAATTCAGTCTTCAGGCCCCAAGCTCACTATCCCTGGAGAAATGTAAGAAAAGGTAACAACTGAGATCAGAACCCTAGAGAACACTAACATTTAAGGAGAAGACAAAGGAAGAAGAGCAAAAGAGATGGGAATGGAAGGGAAGAAATTCAAGAGTGTTACACTGTAGTAACCAAGGCAGGAGACAGCGGCAAGGTGAGGGTAGATGTCCGAAATGCTATTGAAGTTAAGTGGGAAGAGGAATGGAGATGACACCACTGGATTAAGCCACTGGTGG
>NW_012140524.1:12040762-12042585 GCF_000956105.1 Propithecus coquereli | reverse complement strand
GTCATTTTTTCTCTCTAACCTAATTAGGACCAAAAAAGTATAAAAACACGATGGTGAATGGGATAGAGACAATCAAAACTGTTTTCCTCATCCCAGCAAAGCAGCAGGCTGTTAACTCCTGGAGATACTCTAGGATCCAAATGTCCTTTTTTTGTCTCTCCAACTTTTCAAGCAATAGTGATATGGTATGAAATTATAATTATCTGCAACTTTCTAAGCTACTTTCTATTATTATATCTTAGTTTTTCAGTTTCAAGAAAGTCCATTATTAAAAGGCAATTTTCTCCACAGGATATATTCCATTGAATGAGAGAGCAGGTGTAATAGGATGACACAGTGAAAATAAAACAAAAATATGTGGGAAAACTAAAGGAACAAAGACTTCTTACAGATATGGCTGATTCTAGGTCTGGGCAGGAAATTTACAAAATGAACATGGATTACCTTACTGTAAAAGAAAGCAAGGAGTCAAAAGCTATGGGGTCAAAAAATTCAGGGGCCAACTTAAAGAGGCTCTCACTGACCAAAGATAAGCCTATTTCAGCATAAAAAAATATGGACTAAAATACATGAAATATGTTAAAAACTAGTAAGTTTATAATGAAACTTGAAGGAAAAAACCCAAAAACTTAACAACCATTTTTGGAGAATGCTAGAAAACCAACTCGTTCTGAAAACTGGCAAAGAAAGGAAAAATATCAAGCATTTTCATCCTGCAAAGAGTTAATGAGGAAAAAGTTAGTCCTTGTAGAAAAAGTCTAGCTAATATATGAAGAAGCAGGGAATGAATTAGAGATCACCACTCTGTAGCTCCCTAAGGAAATACTGGCTCTCAGGTTGGCAATAACCATCAGTGGCTGCTGAAGCCATTAGATGAAAAGCTGACAATCACAGATCACGTGGACATCACCCAAACTGACTGGCCAAGCTTATCATCACAAAAAGATAACCAGGTATTATGTACCTCCTGAGTGATACCCCAGGAAGTATTTTCCTGCCAAAAAAAGAAAAAAGAAAAAGTCCAAATACAATCAATTCCTCAGATCTAACTAGAAGGAACAAGTTAAACAACATCACAAGGATGCAAGCAGGAAAATCCAGAATGTAGGAAGCTACAGGACAATTAACCTGGTTTCTTCAACAAATAATTTGCATGAGAAATAAAACAGAGATAAGAGGAACCTATGATTATATCAACCAAATACAATACAATGCATGAATATAATCTGGACCATGACTTTAAAAAAAAAAAAAATAATGAGAGAGAAATTGGAAATTTTCATTTTATTTGATGATTTTAAGGAACTGATATTAAACTTTTTAGATGTGATGATGGCACTATACTTATTGTTTTTTTAAAAGTTAGAGATACACGCTAAAGGATTTATAATTAAAATATGATATCTGGGATTTGTTCTAAGTAAATAAACCGAGGAGGAGAGGGTAGGGAAAATTGGAGGTATATGGTTGAAAAAAGATTAGACATATGTTGTTAACTGGGACATAGCAGATAATAGGTAGATGTCAGTTTTTATACTATTCTCTCCACTTTTGTATACTTTTGAAGATTTCGATAATATGCTTTGTAAAAAAGAATAGCTAGGTAATGCTTTATTCTACAGATAAGGATAAGACAGTCCATTCCCAAACAGAAGAAAATCCACAAGTATAGGGTATTTTCTTAGTAATCAATTTTTTGTATTTGATTATATATTGCATAATTAGAAATCTTCCTCCTATTTCAGAATGGATAATACAAAACAGGTCAGCAAATGTTTTCCGTAAAGTGCCAGAGAGTAAACAGTAGGTTTTGTGGGTTAGGA
>NW_012140524.1:12013449-12040422 GCF_000956105.1 Propithecus coquereli | reverse complement strand
CTTCAGCTAAGGCTCCTACTTCAGTGAAGAGTTTAAATTTAAAAATAAAAAAAAAAAAAGTCTCAGAAGCATACCTTAGAACTAGAAGCATTTAACATGGTAGCTGAAATTCCCAGTTGTTTTAAAACCATTAATTGGTCTTCCATAAGAGAAATCAATGGGCAAATGACAAGTGTAAAACCTAAAAAAGAAAAAAAAATTGACTTTAAACTTTACACCACCACCAGAATAAGTCGTGACCATTCACCTTCTTTTCTGTAACTTGTGGGCACCACCTGTCAATTCAGACTAATTTTCAATGCAGCTGTAGCAATATACAACCTCCTTCTTATCCTCGTTAGTAAGGGACACAGATATGAATAAATGACCATACAAGGTGAGCATATGCCAAATAAGCAAATATAAGACTAAACAGGAATCTCTACCCTTATTCAGTCCTATAAAAGTAAAGACAGATTTTAACATTTTGAATGTTTAATTTTCTATCATTTTTAATAATAAGTATTGGTAATCTCAGTAAAATTCTACAAATCAGGTCAAATACCAAACAGCTACATCAGGGAAAAAATTACTCCAAAGCTTTTCAAAGAAAACAGAGCAATTTGTACAATTAAGAATGATAGTTTCATGAGTATTCTTCCACTTTGTTTACCAGATTTATTTATTCTGAGTACAAATCAGTGAACAGTTTATTGGCTGAATAAAGTTGTAGTAATACGCCCCTTTACTTATAACTGAAATTGTTTACAGCTACAAGAGTGATTCTACATTGTTAAAATTATATGGCTTTACATTTCTGCAGTTTGCTTCTTACAGTAACCTCTGGCAAAGGGAAGACATGTTTTAAACACATACTCAAATAAAGACCTTATCAGGGAATCTGCCCTCTCAGTTATTCTCTCTCCTGTATTTTCACCTTCATCCTTGTTACTGGAACCTACTCATTACATTTAAACATGGCAAGTCTCTCTCACCTTGGAAAAAACCTCAGACACCAGCTATGGTCTGAATGTTGGTGTCCCCCAGAAGTTTATGTGTTGGAACCTAATACCCAGCGTGACAGTATTTGGGGAGTGATTAAGTCATGAATGGGATCAGTGCCCTTATAAAAGCAGTTGAAGGGCATGCCCTTGCCCCTTTCCTCCATGTGAGGATGCAGCAGGAAGGCAAGGCATCTAGGAGGAACGGGTCTCTCTAGACACCAAATCTTCTGGCAACTTGATCCTGGACTTCCCAGCTTCCAAAACTGTGAGCAATAAATTATCCAGTATATTTTGTTACAATAGCACAAATGGACTGAGACAACACCTGATTTATGGCCCCCTTTCTTCTTCCCTTCACAGCCCATTCTTTTTCAAAGAGCATCCCATACTCATCAGTACCACTTCCTCAACTCCTACTCACTTCCACACCATTGCTTTTGGTTTCCACCCAACCATCTCAATGATATTGCCCTAGCCAAGACGGGTCCCTTGTCACTAAACCCAATGAAACTTTTTAACTCCTTATTTTATTTGAACTTTCACCAACAGACATCACTATTAACCACTCCCTCCTTCAAACACTCCCTTCTCTAGGCTTCTAATAATACCATATTCTCCTGATTATCCTCCTACACGTTGCTATTCCTTCTTAGCCTTCTCTGTAAGCCCCTTTTTCTCTGTCTATCTCTAAACTCTTGGTGTTCTGGTTTCTGTTCTAGGCCCTCTTCTCTTTTCATGCTGTTCTGGGTGATAAAATTCACTCCATGGCTTCAATGGCCATCTCCACATTAGCGGCCTCCAACTCAGATCTCCCACACCCAAGCTTTAGACCCAAACAGCCTCCTACTCACAGGACAATTCTACCTGGATGTCCTACAGGCATTGTAAATTCAATATATCCCAAACTGAATTCATCACCTTCCTTCTCTCTCCATTCCCAAGTAAGTTCATCCTCCAATATACCTTATTTTAGTGAACCATCTCATCATTTGTCCAAGCCTAAAATTCTGGCATCATTCTTGACTATTCCTTCTCCCTCCCCACCACTCCCCGCCCCCATGCAATCAATACCAAGTCCCATTGAAACTATCTTCTAAATATTTCTGGAATTCCTCCAACTGCTGGGCTCATCCTTCCAACCCACAAAATAACAAGTCTCTTACCTGTATAAAACCCTTCAGTGGCTTCCCACTCATCTAAGGAAAAGTTTTTAAAATAAGACTCTTTCTGCATGTCTACTGCCACAGAGGAACTCCTCCAGGTTACTGAATGTACCATATCAAAAATGGTCACTTGCTTTTGGATCTCACACATGCTGTTCCCCTGCATGAACACTCTTCTTCCCTATCCCTTTTGCCCACTTATGCTGTAGCTTTTAGCTCAAATGTCACTTCCTCAGGACAGCATTCCCTGACAGCCCATAGAACAGATCTTGTACTGACTTAATTCTGTTATTTAACAAAACCTTTACTGCAAAACCCTTAGTACAATTGCTTGCAATTACCTGTATTCCTTAGACCAGGAGTCAACAAACTAAGTGCTGGCTGCCTGTTTTTGTAAATTAAGTTTTTATGGCACACAGCCACACCCATTTGTTTACATACTGGCTGTGGCTGCTTTCATCCTACAATGGTAGAATTGAGTGGTTGTCACAGAGACCATACAGGCCACAAGCCCATATTATTTACCATCCAGCTTTTTAAGAAAAAGTTTGCTGACCAGCCTGAGCAACAGCAAGACCCCATCTTTACAAAAAATAGAAAAATTAGCTAGCATGCTGGCACAAAATTAGCTAGCATGCTGGCACACACCTGTAGTCCCAGCTACTCATAAGGCTGAGGCAGGAGGATCACTTGAGCCCAGGAGTTTGAGGTTGCAGTGAGCTGTGATAATGCCACTGCACTCTAGCCCAGGCAACTGAGTGAGATCCTGTCTCAAAAAAAAAAAAAAGAAAAAGAAAAAGTTTGCTGACCCCTGCTCTGCACCCTTGCTTCTCTCCAACTAGCAGCATCAGTACCACCAGGGAGCTTGTTAGAAATGCAAGATCTTGGGTCTCACATTAAATCAGAATCTGCATGTTAATCGGATCCCAGGGTGATTTTTACACACATTAAAGTTTAAGAAATCACTATTCTACTCCATGAAGATTGTGAAAACTAGGACTATGCCCACTTTGCTCACTAATGTATCTTCCAGTCCTAGCATCATGGCAGACACTTAATAAAGATCTGGGACTAGAATTCAAGTCTATGGATTCCTTTCTAGTGCTTTTTCCCCTACATCATTTTTTGGGGGGTTCCCCCTTTTATTTTTAGTTCTAGTGTTCTGTAGCACTGTAGGGTGAATATGGTCAACAAAAATTCAGCGTATACTTTCAAAAACCTAGAAGAGAGAATTTTGAATGTTCACTACAATATGTTTTTTAATTGTTTCAGGAACCAGATAAAAGGATTATTCTTTAAAGTCTTTAAAATTCCCCCCTAAGTGAAACTTTAAATGCCTACTGAAGAAGAATAAATAAAACAAAATAAATAAACCAAAAATACACTTGATTTTTATATATGTATGGTTAGATATCATTTTTTAAAAGAATTAAAACTATGAGAAATCACTTCTGCAACTTAAATTAATCTTTGTTAATACATACCATCTGAACACAAAGCTGGTAACTGGTAGCATAAGCTCTTTCCACCACCTGTAGGCATAATGAGAAACACCTCCTTTCCAGCCATTGTGGCATTAATAGTTTCAAGCTGAAGCAGTCTGAACTTCTGCAGTTTAAAGACATTTTGTAGAACATTTTTCACTTTACCAGACCACGGAAAATCTAGAAAGAGAAAAATAAGCTAAAAATACTAGAACTACTAAATGAGAACTATTAAATGAGACACAAACTTGAACGGCTTCTTTTATAATAGACAAGAATTGGACAAACATGTATAAGACTTTAAGTTTTTTTGTTTTTTTTTTTTGAGACAGAGTCTCACTCTGTTGCCCAGGCTAGAGTGTCATGGCATCAGCCTAGCTCACAGCAACCTCCAACTCCTGGGCTGGGTGATCCTCCTGCCTCAGCCCCCCGAGTAGCTGGGACTACAGGCACTCACCACAATGCCTGGCTGACTTTTTGATTCTATTTTCAGTTGCCCGGATACTTTTTTCGATTTTTAGTAGAGACAGGGTCTCGCTCTTGCTGAGGCTGGTCTCGAACTCCTGACCTCAAGTGATCCTCCCGCCTCAGCATCCCAGAGTGCTAGGATTATAGGTGTGAGACACCAAGCCTGGCCTAAGATTTTAAATATTTACGGACCATTAAACTCTTATAATTGTGAGATTAGTTTAACTCGCTAAGCTAAACAAAGCAAAAACAAATGATATATTGTTAAGAAATGGTACATCAGAAAAAAAGGTCAACATTTGCCAGTAGAGAATTAACCCACACAGAAGAGGAAGAGGTTTGATCAGGTATTTGAAAAACAACTTGAATTTTGATCAGAGAATTCACAGTATAAAAACTCAAATATCATGAATAAAGTTAAAATCTGGAATTTCTGGTTTAAACATCTTGTTTAAGAGTGAATCACTGGAAAAAAATGTCCACAAAAACACTACAATTCCTTCTATTACAATTAATGATAAACATGATGCTTGGCAAGACCTGAATCACGAATGGTTTGTCCACTAAGGCAGGAAAATGAACTAGATTTTTGATAGAAGTTTGAATAATTTTATTTCCTTCTTTTTCTGGTTAAAACTTAGAAAATTTAGTTAAAGTAAATATCTTATTTCCCAAGCATTGATCAAAGTTGCTAGAACCACATTTGGAAAAAATAAAGCTTCTGAATAATAAAAGCATAATTTAAAAAGACTCCATACAGAATGTGAAGAAGGAATGGTCTGCCTGTAAGTTTCCCATTCCAGTGAAGGAATGGCCAGTTTCACTTCTGAGCCCGCTGGAGAAAGCACTAGCCTACGCAGAATAACTTAACTCTAGTTTTAAAAAAACAAGAAGAAACAAAACTAGCAAAGAAAAAAAAAGAGTAAACCTTCTTTATTCCAAGCAGCAGGTGAAGAATCACAGCTGTCGCTTGCCCCAGCATCAGAACCCTCGAAACACTGCTGTATTTTCTTTGTCAGGACTGTTTTTTTTTGAATAAGCTCTTGTTGCCTTTCCTGAAGTTCTTGAATTTGAATGTCTATTGCATGTAGCTCGTTGTTTACAGAATCCAGTTCCTCCGTTAGAGCTGTGGGGTGTGTGGGGAGATACAATAACCAGAGTTAGTTACAATTTTAGGTTTCTTGATTGATTTTTGGATGTTTCTCACCATCTAAATTACAGACAAACTTAAAGTAGTATGGCAGAGTGGCTAAGAGCGTATGTTTTGGAGTCACACAGACCTGGGTTAAATCTTAGGTCCTCCTCTTACCTGCTGAGTGATCTCGGGCAAGATACTTACCTGCACCTCAACTTTCCCATCTGTAAAATGGAGATAATGCCTAACCTTCATAGTATTGTTATAAGGAATTAGTGAGATAACATATTGAAAGTTCTTGACACAGTACCTGGTACACATTTAATAAATGATAGTTATCATTTTTCCTATGTTGCAGAGAAATTGTTCAACAATCTCCTAAATTATTTAAGTAAAGTGACCAGGCTTTGAAGCAAAAGGAAGCTAATCCCCTAATTACTTAGCCATTACTCTATGAAACATTCATATTTGGGCTCATATGATGACATAAGGAGTTGGTAATTATAAATGAGATGATGCAACAAGCAAAAAGAGAAATCAAGTATACTATTGGAATTGGCGTTACAACTCTATTGTAACTAATTTATACACAAGCCTCAATGTATAATTCTAAGCAATCCAAGTATTAAAGTCCAGGTGAGATTCTTTTTGACACCACATCAATGGAAGCTAGAAAAATTTTAAATATGTCCTTGGTACTTTCTAACATATCTGTGTAGAGGTTTAATGCCTCTTCATGAGGTGAAATCTGGTTATGACTTAAAAGAGGATGTTGTGGTGGCTTTTTATTGTATCAACTGCGAGAATTCCCTTCCTTGCATGATTCTGGGTTAGGTTTGCCCAAAAGTGAACTCGGCATGAGATTTGAAAGGTGGAAATAAAACAGCAGCATTGAAATTGCTGGTGTAAGGTCAAGTGCTTCCGCAGCTCACTCACACCATCAGGGATCTGCTAGCTCACTTTGCTGGTGTGGGCAGAAGCCAGTTCCTCCAGCTCCTGCTAAACCTCCTGGAGCAGCAACTTGGCCCACAGCTTCTTTGGCTTCTCTGATTCCTTGGTCAGGTTTGTGAGCAACTTTCTGTGCCGAGTGCACCAGCTCTTCAGCAGGGCACCAGCATCCCGGAAGTCAGAGCCCTGGGGTGATAACACACTGACACAAGTCTCAATGACAGACAGATGGGTTCCACTTTGTCCCTGTGAGTTCCAGCTTATCCTCACAGGTCCCAGCTCATCCTTACCTTCCCATACTTCACACCCATCTTCCTTTCTTCCTACTGGCGCTGTTGACTTCAAGACCAGAAGCTGACTCAGGGACAGCTGCTTAACCAGCACCCATGATCACATAAGCACTAATCCCTATAATAAATCTCTTATCATACTCATATTGGTTCTGCTTATCTGGTTGAACCCTAACCAATACAGAATTTTGATCCAGAGGAACAGAAATTTAATGGGTTCTCTGAATTGCTGGGCCACTTGGAATTGGATCTCTGATCTGATTAAATTCAAAGGCATTAATAACCCTGCTTCCACAGGTAAAGGGGACATAGTTATTCCATGGCGTGCAGTGCAATTTTAAAATGTTATTCAAATTATAACTCATAGACACAGTAAATAAGTAATTAGAGAAAGCAAGACTGTGGGTGACCAAAAGTTTGCTGTTACAAAACATTTCAGTGAGAATGATGAGAATAATGGCTTCTGAGTATGCAGAAAACTTGCAGGGGAGAAAGGCAGGATCTGCATTAAGGGACCTCAAACTTTCTAGAGTTGTTCTAAAAGAACCTTATCTCCTATACCTACAAGGCTGATATTTCTGAAAACCAAGCCTAAGTCTAAATATTGCAGGTGGCTGAATTACAATGCAAACTGAATTCTCAACCTTGCAGGGATTCTAATGCTAAAGATAGAGCACTGATAGGGAAGGAGTGAAACTCTGAAATTAGGATGGGAACATAAGAATAGATTCCAATGGAGCAAGGAACCTTGAACTATGAAATACTGTCAAGAATTTTTTATCCTGTGTCCCCTTTCTGAGACAATCTCCTCCTGCCTGAAATACATATAAGGGTCCTTGTTGCCTTTTAGGGATTGCTAATTCTAAGAATCTGCCCCTACCACCCTTTCAGTGCTTCCAGATCCAGGAAGCCCTAGAGAATGAAGTACAAAATCGTGACCTGTGAGAAGACGTGATACGCACCAAAAGAGTTGCATCTGCCAATATATATAAACAGAAACCTAGGGAATATATGTGGGAATAGATCCTAAGGGTACTGGATCAGGGTAGATTGAGTATATTGAATTAAGCTATTGAATTAAGCTACATGTGTTGATATCATCTCACTAAGAAATTCTGGATTTAATGTACTAGACATAGTAGCCAGGAATGGCTCTAAGAATTTGCTTGGTTGGTTGTCTGAAACCTGGCCTCAAAGATACATGTCAGAAAATTGGGATAGAATGACACGGGTGTAGATTCCAATGAAGGTGAAGTGCTAGAACTCCCTGGGTATACTCTACAGGAAGGTATCCAGAGGCTTAGGAAGATGGGAGTGCTAGAGAGGAACATCAGGTGGATTGATCATCCACTCCTTTGCTGTCCTCCAGGAGGACACTCCCTTCAGCAAGACTATGAGAAATACAGTCATGAGGGGGGGTCCTAGCATCTCTGAAGAGCTCTGGGGTGACCCTTCCTGGTAGCAAGGAATGACAGTGGGAAATACCACCTTCAAACTGGACTAGAATTCAACTAGACTGGACTAGACTAGAATTGAATGAGAATGATGGATTCCAAGGTATGGGGGCTAAATCGTGGCAATTCAGTTCGTGACCTATGACAAGGTGGATGTGGTTGCCATAAAGGGCAACAGAACTGAAGAGTAATCAGAATATTCTGATCCACAGAGATCTTTGGCATTGGCTAGCTGATCATGATGCCCCTGAAATGGAAACAGATTACTTGATTTGTCTATAATTACTTAATTTGTAAATATTAAGTATGCTTTGAATCAACAAAACTGAGTCACAGTCCTTCAACCAATTTCCAGAATTGAGCCAATTTATAGAACCAAAGTCCTCTGAATTAAGTAGAGGTCAAGCCCCTTGTGAAAGGACTCTACTACACAGCTAAAAACATATGTAGTAAATCTTCCCACTAGTCTTCTACAGAGAAATTTAACAGGGTAACTGGTGCATTGGAAATTACTGGACATTAGCTCTGAACTGATGCTAATTCTTAGAGAACCAAAATTCCATTGTGATCCATCAGTCAGAGTATAAACTGAACTTAAGTCAGGTAATTAATGAAGTTTTGGGTTGAGTCTACATACAGTTGGCTCAGTAGGTCCTCTAACCCACTATGTGGTTATTTCCCCAGTTCTGGAGTGTATAATTAGAACAGATGTATTTAGCAAGTGGCAGAAACCACATATTGGTCTCTTGGCCCATAAATAAGGACTATTATGGTGGGGAAGGTCAAGTGGAAGCCAGCAAAACTGCCTTTACCTACCAATACAGTAAACCAAAAGCATTACTGCATTCCTGGAGGGACTGTAGCCAGCAGAGATTACTGACTACAACAAGGGCTTGAAAGATGCAGGGGTAATGACTCCTACCACATCCCTACCTAATTTACCTATGTGGACTACACAGAAGACAATGGATTCTAGAGACTAAGAATGGATTATGGTAAAATTAATAAGATTGTGGCTCCAACAGCAGCTACTGTACGAGATGTGATTTCATGGATAGAACACAACAAACACATTCCCTGGCAGCTGGTATATGGCTATCGATCTGTTGAATGTTTTATTTTCTATATCTGTATACCTGTCAGTAAAGACCATCGAAAGCAATTTGCAGGGTCATGCCAGAGAATAGAAAATAAATCCCATAAAAATTCTGAGGTCTGGCACCTTGGTAAAACGTCTAGGAGTCAAAGGGTGTGGGGCATGTTGAGATATCCCTTCTAAGTTGAAGGGCAAGTTTCTACATCTGGCTCTCCTATTACAAAGTGAGAGGCACAAAGTCTAGTGGGACTGTTTGGATTTGTATCTCATTTACCAAGTAACTCAAAAACCTACCCATTTTGAGTAGGGCCCTGAACAAGAGGGAACACCATCATTTAATCTCTTCTCTTACCATTGAGCCATATGACCCAACAGATTTGATGGTGCTTTAAGTCTGTGATGAATAGGAATGCTATATGTCACCTTTGGCCTACAGACGAGTCACAACACAGACCATTAAGATTTTGGAGCAAAGCTATGCCATGTTCTACAGATTCTCTACAGGTAACTATTATCCTTTTTTTTTTTTGGAAACAACCTCTGGCTTGCTCCTGGGTCTCACAAGAGACTAAGTTACCACGTGACCTGTGCTTTCTACCATCAACCAGGTATCATCTGACCCTTCAATTCGTAAAGTAGACTTTCATCATCACAATAGAGGTGGTATACGCAAAAGTGAGCTCAAGCAGATTCTAAGTAAAAGCATTAACAAGTGGTCCAAACACTCATGCACCATGCTCTTCCTTTCCTCCTCCTCAACCTGTACCTATGACCTCACGGGAAATTCCCTATTACTGAGAAAGAAAAAATGCAGACCTAATTTACAGAAGAGTCTCTATGATATATTGGCACTACCTAAAAGTGAACAACTAAAGAGTCTCCATGACATATTGGTACTACCTAAAAGTGAACAATTAAAGCACCACAGTACCTCTCCAGAGTAGCCCTTAAGAACATTGGGGATGGAAAATTTTCCCGGTCACCGATAAGCAGTACACGTGGTTATTCATTTTGCCAGAGGTATAGATCCACACTAATTCATAGGTAATGGCTAATGGATTAGCAGGAACTTGGAAGAAAGAAAATTGGAAAATTGGTTGCAATGAGATCTGAGGAAGATATAGATACAATATAGAACAGATATATACCTCTCTGAATGGGCAGAGTGTGAAGATATTTGTATCCCATGTGAATTCTCACTAAAAGCAACCCCCACAAAGGAAAATCTTAATCAGGTAGACAAGATGACCTGGACATGAGGCAGCCTCATTCCTAGCCACGTCTATCCTTGCACAATGAGGTCAAGAACAAAGTGCCTATGTTGCAGCAACATGTATTGCCATTTACTAAGACCAAACTGGCTACAAACACAGCTGACTGGCCAACTTGCAAACAGCTCACACCAACCGAGTCCCCATTGTGGCACCATTCTCTGGGGGGACAGCCAGATGCTTGATGGCAAACTGATTACATTGGAACCTTCTACAATGAAAGAGGCAGCACTTTGTCCTCACTGATATAGACACTTACTTTGGATATGGATTTGCCTTCCCTGCCTGCAATATTTCTGCCAAATCCACCATCTGTGAATTTACAGAATGCCTACAAATTGTCATCATATTCCCCACCGAATTGCTTCTAACCAAAGAACTTATTTATAGCAGACGAAGTACAACAGAAGGCTCACGCCAAGAAATTAGCTGGTCTAACTACGTTCCCAACACCATGAAGCAGCTGGCCTGAGAGAACAACGGAATGGCATTTTGAAGACTCAATTATGGTGCCAGCTGGGTGGCAACACCTTAAAAGCTGGGGTAGTGTCCTCCAGGATATGGTACGCTACACATCAGTGAATAGTGCTGTTTCTCCCATAGCCACGATTCACAGGAAATCAGGGGTGGAAATGGGAGTGGCTCCTCTTACTATTACCCTAGTGATCCACTAGTGAAGTTTTTGCTTCCCATCCCTGAAACACTGGACTCTGCTGGTCTAGAGGTCTTAGTTACCAAGAAAGAAATGCTTTCACCAGGGGAGAAAGCAATGGTTCCATTAAACTGGAAGTTGACTGCCACTTGGCCATTTTGGGTTCCTCATGCCAGTGAATAAATAGGCAAAGAAGAGGGTCACTGTCCTGGCTGGGGTGAGTGATCCTGACTATTAAGGGGAAATTGGATTGCTACTACACTACAGAAATAAGGAGTATGTCTGAAATGTAAGGGACACTTTAGAGTGCCTCTCAATATTCCCATGTCCTGTGATTAAAGTTAATGGGAAACGACAATAACCAAACAAAAGCAAACTGCTAAGGCAAGTCCCCACCAGGCAAAGACCCAGGACAACCAAGAGCAAAGGGATATGGAATAGATAGTTGAAGAAGGTAGCTACAAAATATCAGCCATGGCCACATGACCAGCTGAGAAACAAAAACTGTAACAGCTATAAGCCTTTCTTCCTTATTTTGATATTTCTATATAAACCAAGTTTGGGTTTTTGTTTTTGTTTGGTCCCTCTCCTATGTTGCAGGATTATGAAAGAGGACACGATTCAGCATGAAGAGGAATGAGCATCACCCAAAGAGGAATAAAGAGAATTTGTACCCTCTTTTTTGGGGAGAGGGTCAGTGTATACTTGGTTATATGAGGAATAGTTACATCATGTTAGGCAGAAGCATGACTTTGCTAATTGTCTTTATTTGGAAGTTAAATATGATTTAAAAAGGAGTACATAGGTGCCAACAAGGCGAGGGGTGGAGTCTGGTGGTTCTGTACGGTGATAGCTAGACTAGAACTACAGTTCCTAGAATTCCCTTCCCTGCATAGTTCTAGGTTAGAGTGCACAAGAGAACTTTGCCAAAGATTTAAGTGGTAGAAATGAAGCAGTAGCCATATTTTCCATATTTAAGAGGGTCAGTATAAGGTCAGAGCTGGTGACTTCAGTGGCATGTGGCAGCACCTGGACTTACAACTCCAGCTGCTGCCAGATGACTTTGGGGAAACGGCATGGCATGCAGCTCCTCTGCAGCCTGTCAGGTCTCCTTCAGCTTCTCTGAACCCTCAGCCAGACTGTATGCAACTCAACGGTGAAGCAGACCAGCCTTTTGACAGGGCTCCTGCAGCATCAAAATTGGAGGCTTTGAGGCAATGAGAGGCTAATACAGGTTCTGGCGAGAAACAGAAGTTCATCTTCACAGGGAGCAGTTTGTCTTTGCGTGCCCTACCTCATTCATGTCCTTCTCTTCCCACCTGCTTGCTCTGCCGACTTCAGACCCAGTGTCAGACACACAGACAACATACACAGAGACAGAGCTTAACCACTTCCCATCACCACATAGGTTTAATTCCCATAGTAAACCCCTTGTATCAGTCATAGCGCTTCTGCTTCTGTGATCAAATTCTACCTGATATAAAGGTTAATGTCAACCCATGCTACATAGTCAACATCATCATATCTTAGACAAAATCCTGATGGTCTAAGAATATAAGAAAATACAGCTCATTGTAATAAATTAGGGTGTTTTAACATTTTTGTTCAAAATTATTCTATCTATAATGCTGCTCTGTACAACACAAGACCTTGCTACAGGAGGTGAGATTGAAAAGTCAAGTGAACGATTTCACCAGTCCATAATGGAGAGGGACTACAAGTGCCCAGGGCTTACCAACTCTATTTTGTCTCAAGAATGTATTGAATTGAGTGGGGATTACACTCATGTTCCTAAGCTCACAGCTGACACACGGGAGCCACCATTCTTCAGAAACAGCACATTGACCAGCAATGTGTCAAAACTGAAATTAACAATGAAAGTGCTTTGCCACCACAGAAGCCACCAAATCCAAAGCAATAAACCAAAGGCAAATTCAAAGAGGTATTTCAAATATAGTTCAACAAGTGACTAGAACAACAAAAAAGGTGGGTATATTTGAAAAGGGCACAATATTTCGAAGGCAGTTATTCAAAGTAAGCATCTTTTCTTAAATAAAATTATCTATTTCATTATGTGTCGCAGATTAAGCAAAATACATCAACATATAATAAATAATCAAATTATTCAGTTATTTTTAAATCACATCCCACTGATAAAGCTTAAAGTCTTATTAAGTAAAATCACATGTACCAAAAATGATTCATATCATTCTTTAAAAATCTTGTGTATTGTTGGTGGGAATGTAAATGGTGCAGCCACCATGGAAAAGTTTGGCAATTCCTAAAAAAATTGAACATAGAGTTACCATATAATCCACCAATTCCACTGCTAAATATATACCCAAAAGAATTGAAAGCAGGGACTCAAACCAACATTTGTACACACGTGATCACAGCAGCATTATTCATAACAGCCAAGAGGAGGAAAAATCCAAATATTCATCAACAGACAAATAGATAAACAAAATGTGGTATAGACTTACGATGGAATATTATTAACCTTAAAAAGGATTGAAGTTCCGATACATCTTAGAAAATGGATGAACCTTGAAGACATTGTGCTACATGAAATTAGCCAGACACAAAAGAGCAAATATTGTTTGATTCCACTTATATGAAGTATCTAAAACAGTCAAATTCATAGAGACAGAAAGAATAATAGCTATCAGAGGTCAGGAGAAAGCAAGCAATGGAGAGCTATGAATTAATGGGTATGGAATTTTAGTTTAGATAGATGAAAAAGTTCTGGAGACGTGGTGATGGTTGCCCAATAGTGTGAATGCATTTAATGTCAATAAATTGTTCACTTAATAATAGTTAACATGGCAAATTTTTGTATGTATATTTTACCACACTATAAAAAGCTGACAGAATGTACTTTGGTTACTAGTAAAAGAAAGAAAATAAACTGAAAAAAATAATTTCTATAATAAGAATTTTTAAAACACTTTTTTCAAAGAACATACAATTAGAAATAGAACAGAATGAACAACAAAATGTAATCATTTCCACTAACCTGAAACAGATGCCATTCTAAAATTGAACTGGAGATCCAAATTTCTTTCTAAAAATAAAAGAACAACCATGGCAACAATTTTTTTAAACACTGCTATTGATAATGTTCAATCAATGACAACCTGTTACTACTAAGCATGAAAAATGTTAGAAAGCAAATTATATATTGCCGTGAACTTTCCGAATAAGGACTACATGGTTCTTCCCAAACTAACTCTTACGGAAAACTCTAGATTTCAGAGAAGTGTCCAAAGTCACATAAACATATACATGACAGCTACAATAACACTTAGCAAACATCCAACAGATACAAAGTGATGTAGCAAAAAAGAGCAAAGATTAAACAGTTCTAGCACTGAATTACTACGTGACTAAATTGTTAAATTAGCAAAGTTACACACCCTGTTCCTCTAAGCCCCTTTTCCTAACCTATAAAACTGCGATGATAAAACCAATCTTATAAATAACAAGTTGGATAGCTTCAAATGTCCCAGATTAAGCAAAATACATCAACATATGATAAATAATCAAATTAATCACCTAACATTTTATTGAGCACTTGCTTCAAAGAACTACAATTTAAACTCAATCTTAAAAGAGGCTGGAATTCTATAGAAGGGTTAGATTTCAGAAGGAGAGAACATGGAAAGGTTAGAGATGGGGGCAGGGGAAACACAGTTCATATTAAGGAACTCTAAGTACCTATGCATGACTGAAACATAAACATGCATATGAGCAAGGGAAAATGAGGCTTGAGACCTTTAATTTCCCCATAATCTTATAAACACCTCCTCCAACTCTCTAAAATGGACAAACATTTTCTAAAACTAAGTTAGAATGCTCTCCCAAAGATAGCTTCAGCACCACCCTGCCTTACTTGGACTGCTGACCTTATGCCCTTCTTACATAAAATTCTGAAGCCACCACCAGGCTGGAAAGACAGGCTGACTCTTTTTTGCCTTGCTAAAGGGTGTGGAATAGCTATACTATGAAAATATGGATAAGTAGGGGAGTAAACCAAGGACTTCTAATTCCTTATCTACATAAACATCCCTTCACCACGTCGTGGAAATATATAATAATATTCCTTCCATAGACTGTAAGGTCCTCCAGCAGGGCAGAAGCTGAGTTTCTTCACATTTGTATCCATACAGCCTGGCAAAGTCCCTTGCACATACTTCAGGCTCAGGTTTGCTGAGACTGAAAGTAGCAGTCATCTACCCTTATGAAAGAATATAAGCTATATCAAATTTTCCCCCACTAATTTAAATGATTTCTTTGATTATACCGTTAAAAGGCTGCTCCTTCCCTACATGATGTAATTTAACAGCAAAAGATATTTCAACATAAAATGCATTAAGAAATTGAGCTATTGCAAATCTATCACTCAAAAGTATATTAAGCATCCACAGGAAAAAAATTCACAGGGTGACAGCCAGTCATTGATGTTGGAGGAAATGTCACTGAGGTAACCCAGGTTAAATCAGACACACATCACTCCTCTCCCTGCTACCTGCATTTAGAGGCAACAATAACTTAATACCCTCCATTACGCTACTGTGAAGCGAGGGATGGAAGAAGCATCCCTAGTGGTATTTCTCAATAAATGGTGGCTGCTAATAAACAGGTTTGGTGGCCAAGCTTCCTGCATAGAAAAACCTGGAGAGAGCAAAAGAGACGGGTCGGCAAACGAACATGCCCCTAAAAGCTCGAGCTTCAAGACAGCAGAACAGTGATTAACGCCCTCGTTTCTTCCCAAAGCGTCGGTGGAAGGAAGTGATCTGCGATAGATGGCCTCGCCCTCCGACAGAAAAGAGAAAGATCAAAGGAGCGCGTACCCTTGGCCCTTCAAAGGCGTAACAGGCGTTATCCTAGCACCTCTCCCCACCAGGTGAAAAGAACTCACTCCAACTCCCGGGTCTCCAACCCCAAAGCACCCGGCCTCAGCACCGCTACGAACCTCTATCCGTCGCTCTCCAATAAAATGTTCCCGCCACCCAGCTAGGAGCATCCACCCTTCCGGGTCGGTCCGTTCAACCAATGGCAAATAATGGCCTTCTCTAATTGGTCAAGGGGTGTGGCCGCCTTGCGCGTCATCGAATAAAACTATGGGTTATTGGTTGACATTGGGAGCTAGTTTAGCCAATAGAAAGAGGTCTTGAAGCGGGAGTGGGGTGGCTGCGTGTTTCCGGAAGACGTGGCGGCTCTCGCCTGGGTTCTACCCGGTCTCTTTTCTCCCGACTCAGCTTCCCACCCTGGGCGTTCTGAGGTGCTGCCGTCACTGCCCTCACCACTGCAGCCATGATCTCCTTAACGGACACCCAGAGTAAGCAGCTGCCCCGGGGCCCCCTTCTCGAGTCCCGCGCACGCCTCGCTCGGGCTGGGTCTCTCCTGCCTGTCCCTCTGCCGGGGTCAATGAATGAAGCTCCGCGTTGGGGGCGGCGGCCTGCGAGACAGAGCTAGGACTGCTGGGACCTGGACGGCTGCCTTCAGGGGACTGGGGCTAGACTTGTGGTAGAGGACCTGGCCGGGGAGGAGAGTCAGTGCGGCTGGGTGGGACGCCCGAGCTGGGGAAGGAGAGCTTTAGCTGAGCCTCTGTTTCGTGCCAGGGTCGCGCTGCTCTCCTTACCCACAGTGAGATGGGCGCTTTGTCCTGGGGGACTGCCACAAGAGAAAGTTGGCGCGGTGCTCGCGGCCCACTCTCGGGGTCATTTCTGCACGTGACATACTTAGGGTCTTCTACAAATCAGTGGCTCTTTGGTGGTTTGGTAGGAGGTATTTTATATGTCACCTACCGTACGCTCCTTTTGGAAATGTGCTTACACTTAAATACAATATTTTGAATATTCGCCTTTTGCCACCACTGAAAGCAACCTTTTAAAAATCCCTTGAAATGACTTCACTTATCTACCCGCTAAAGTTTCAACAGTAGTGAAAAGCCACTTTGTGTTCAGTTAAAGGATTTCTTTCGTTAGTATTGTATATTGTGCTTTGTGGCATGTTTTATTATTTTAGCATCCCTTTCTGCCTGCCACAGAGTTCTCCAGGCCTATCTCATCTCTTAAGGTTAGCATTGCTCTCTGTTTCCTTTTCTTTCAATATAATATTTCCACTTTTCTGCCACTTCTTGTCAATCCCAATAGTTTTTTAATTTACATATCTGCCCAAGCTCTGTGCTTCCTTATCTTTTGATGATGGTGATAGTCTCTTTTTGTCTCATTTTGCCTTATCTGCCATGCCTTTCATTTCTTATTCTAGCTAACTGACTCAGATTTTCAAGATTTGAAGAATTAAACAGTGGATTGACTGAAAGTAGAACTTAATTTTAAATGACCTATTTTAACGTGGAATCTTAGTGTTTAGATTCAAATCATGGCAGACTTGAACTTCACAGAACTTCTAAGATCTCTACACATACTGCCACCCCAATCAGGCTGCCTTCCCTCCTGAGATTGCACAGGGTCTACACCTTGGGGCCACCTGCTCTGGCCCAGGAAGATTGCCCATTTTGGTCCATTGGCCTCGCCTGTTCTGATCAGAAGAAATAAAATATAAGAGTAGTCTTTTTGGAGAGGGAGGAAATCTACTGTATTAATAATTACTAGCAATTGTGTAAAGATATTTCTTTCACTTGACCATGTGCTTTTATATAAGTCATTATGCATAATTCTTATAAGAGTCCTGTAAGGTAGAGAGGAACACACCCCTTTCCTAAATTAAATGAGGCACAAAAGAAATTCAGTGCCTGGTCATAAGAAAAGTGACAGAAACAAAACTTGGATCCCAGGTCTGCTGACTCAGAAACCTTTGTTCTTATCACTGTACCACTGTACCCTACTAGCATCTAAGAAGACTTGATGTAAACTTTGTTTAAAATCTTAGAATGATCTGAGTCTGTGATATTAAATATATAAAAAAGGAATTATCCTTTGTAGAGAGATTCTCTTCTATTAAAGACTTATTATAGTGATGAATGCCTAATTTACATCCTTCCAAAAACCAGAACAAAGAGGGTGGTGTTGGACTATGGGCAGAATAGGAAGTGTTCTCACTTCACTAAATTGGTGAGGAAGATAAAATTTCACACTTTGCTGTTCACTTGCCAGATGTTTTAGGTGAGGCAGTAAATTGAAACATAAAATGATTAGTGAGCCAAAAGTTTTTTGGATTTCAAGGGGTGTGTGTATGTGTGTGTGTTTAACTGCAGAGATTGGCCATCATTCAAGTTATTTGCCAGGATTATTCTTGATTTTGATTCTAGGAGAGGGTGACCAAGCACTGATCAGAGTCGTGTAAATGGCAATTCATTATTGTTTTAAGGGATTCTGTAATAGCACTTTCCTCACCCCACAGAAACAAGCAAAAAAAAAGGAAGATTTATTCAGAGGGATGGGGAAGAGGCAGTTCCCATGCTGCCTCTAAATCTTCATTTCATCACATTGCCTAAAATACTATGATATTCAGTTGAGTTATTCAATACAGTTGATACTACACTGAATTCTTTTTTGTATCACTTCTGTTTTTTAAAGGGAAAATAAAAGACAATGCTGCTTTTAAAAAATTGTGAATAAGATACCAAAATGCTACCAGTGTTTGCCATTGGATTATGTGTGTCTTTCCCTATAAAATTTCCATAACGTGCTTTTTATGTTAGCCAGATTAGTTTTATTAGATTGCTTTTACCGGATTTTCTTTTTTAACTTGTGGGCAGGAAAAATGAAAGTTTGATACTGTGCAAAAGAAAGATAAATTTATTTTACTGGGTATGATTCTAGTGGGAAGAAGGCAGTTCTATGTAGGCCTTTCTATAGCCAAAAGGCTTATGGAATACGTAAGGATAGGGAAGAAGGGAATTCTAGAGATGAGAAAAGGGGATAGTGAGGCCAGTTTGTGTCTTTTGACCCATTTAGATTAGTGTATACATGTCAATTTCATGCCAGTGCCAGGTCTGGCAAAGATATTACAGGTAACTGTCCCCCGTGGACTGTACTGGATAAACTAGCAGGAATGTTTTGGTTGCTGTGTTGTAGCTGTAGGTCCATTGACTATGGAGTAAGAAGTCTGATTGACTTCTGACTCCACACCACCACACACACACTTTTGCTGATTCTGTGATCAAGGGCAAGTTAATCTCTCTGGGTCCTCGGTTACCCGTGTGAAACATGAGGCTAGTGCTACTTTTTACCTGCTAATGTTGTTAAAGAAATTACAAAATATTTGTATAAACACTTCATTAAATGGTAAACTATACTCAGCCATCACCCTTTTTTCACTGCAGTCAGTTTTTAATAGCTCTACTGACTTCTACTTAGTTATGTTAGATAACTAATATTAAACTTGAATCACCTAAAAGATACTTCCCCCATAAGTTCAGTATACTCCAAAGCCCTTGAGTTTCATTTAACCAAACATATTGAACCTGAAAAAAATATTCTGTGGGAAAAAATATAGCATAATGGTTAAGTATATGGGCTTTGGACTCGAAGCCAAAGTGAAATGCTTAACTAGAAGTATGACTTTGGGCAACTGAAGTCAACTCTCTAAACTTGAATTTCCTCCATCCTTAAAATGATGTAATTATATATACATTCCAGTAGTATTGGGAGTATTAAGTTATATAAGGTATGTGAAGCACCTCATAAGACCTAACTCATGGTAAATCCTCAATGCATAGTAGGTTTATTTCTGTATAATTTCCTTTCTAATGAGCAAACATCTCAAAATTTTTATGTAATCATTAAGATAATTTGTGAAAAGGCAGAAATTAGTCATATTCAACTAACAAAGCTGCAAATGATTGTATCTTAACTACTAAATAGTTTTTTCATGGAATTTTACTTGCCCTTTTGTCCATATTTGCCCTTAGGAAATTATGTCTGTTACCTAAATGGTTACTTTGGTAAATCTCTTAGAGCATTTAAGCATGAAAATATCAGCCTCAAATTTTCATAAGAATGTGTATCTGTGGAATACCCTTAAACTGGTGTATTTATAGACAGGTACCTAAATTCTTTCAGACTATCTCTGTGAGCCAAAAGTGGCTAGAATGGAAGACAGTAGTTACCAGGAAATTGATGTGCTAGGGGATGTAGAAAAAGCTAAAGTTGATACAAATTTTCAAGTCATCAGAACATTTTATATGACTTAAGATTTTTTTTTTTTTAAAGTAGCTGTGACCTAGTTTTTAGCTTTCTGGAACTGAGGCAAAACAAATTAAGTAACAGATCAGAAATCACTAATAGTGTATTTAAAACTGTGTTTCTGAAAATATGATAGCTTCTGCTCTGACTCATTATCCGTATGCAGATAGTGATTCTGAATAAAATAAGGATTAGTGGCTACTTCCTAAAAACAAAACTAAAATGATCAAAGAGGTAATTTAGTAGATTGTGCATTGTAGCATTAAGAGAAGAGTACATCTGTCACCTTAGTTAAGACTTTTCATACTAAAAAGATAAGACCTAGAGAATGTAAAGTCAGTAAAATTATTTATATTATATACAGACTTTATATATAAACTTTAAAGCTTGCACTTTGTCCATCACTGTATATTCGTTACCTAGAACACTTCCTCACATCTAGTATAATAGTTGATCAACAGTTCTTTGTTTTCGAATGAAAGAGGGAAAGCCTAGAATATTAATATTAGGTAAAACAGTATTCTTTGAAACTTTGGAGAGGTGATTTTAGGACTCTAAACTAAATACGTGAATGGATTCATAGTTCAGATAAATTTTTAGATGATAAATCTATAATAAGCCATCAAGAAGTTAAAAGTGATGCCTGACCTTCTGAAAATTAACTTTTGAGAAGACTGCTACTATGATTCCCAAAATATTTCTTGTTGCATTGTAACAAATAGTATATAATTGAATGAAGTATATTGTGCTGACCTACCATAACATATCTAATGGAATAAAAAAGGAATTAATTTTAGTAAGGGTAAGAAGGAACTACAGATACTGTACATGTAAGTAATAATCATAGAATATGAAAGGAGATAAATAATTAAAGGAAACCTATAAATTTAAGTCTAATGCCAGAGAGGTTGTTGGGAGGAGAAAAAAATATATAACCAAATGTTTAGAATTCTCATTTATCTTTTTCTATTATGGCTACGTCTGAGAAATGCTATCTCATAGACAAGGGTTAGAAATGTCCATTCATGTTTTAAACTTTGAAGTAACTTGCTGATGTTAATTAAATTTGTTATAGATCTTAATGAGTGTCATTATGAAGTTAACCTGCAATGTTGCGTACCTATTTCTTATATCAACCAAAAGAAAAACTGGAAATATTTTTTTACTTAATTTACAGGGATGTTAATGTGACTTTAATTTTTCTCTACCCTTAACCATATAACTTATATTGCAGAAATTGGAATGGGATTAACAGGATTTGGAGTGTTTTTCCTGTTCTTTGGAATGATTCTCTTTTTTGACAAAGCACTACTGGCTATTGGAAATGTGAGTTTTTGAATATATATTTTAACTAAATTCATAAGGGAATTTTAACTACAAATGAATTATTACCTGCTATTAAATTTGGGGAAAATAATTCACTCTTACTCATATGTAATTTCTATTACATCCTCTATTTCGATCAGAAATGAAACCTGTCAGCTTTCTGTTTAAATAAAAGGTAAACACTTAATGAGGTTTTCTAATTCCATGACTGCTTTGTTAAGTGTTTGTTACATGATTTATAACAGATTAATGAAGACTACCTCTAAATAGGAGTTCAAAATAAATGACTTAATAGTCCCATGTTTTGGGAAATTTGTTAAAATATTTTGACTTTAAACATCTGAGACTTCACATTTGATTCAGCTGTATAACATAAACAGATTTCTAAAAACCTTTTAAAAGTATGTATCTCTATTTTAGTGGCTGACTTGCTTAGAATGGGGTGTGTATTGTTTGTTTGGAATGTGTACTATGCTATCCGTGTGTGGAAGTTATGTAAGAGTTCTAGAAATAAAAAATAACCCTTCTAAGAAGACAATAAAGTCACTGAATAATGATTAAATATCTTTCGAAGCATATATACCATTAGACTTTTCATTGGAAATAGGAAAAGATAAAGGATAGCAAAATTATACAAAACTGATGTGTTAATAAAGGATAATATAAACAGCATTGGTGTCCCAGAATATGAAACTTAACCATTAGGCTTAATATATATTAAGTGAAATATTTTTCACTAAAGAAAGTAAATGGAGGAGGGCAAGTATTCGGAAATAAAACACAGGAAAAAGCAAGCTTTTAATAGATCACCATTACTTTTCCACGGTCAGAAAACATTCAAAATATATGTATATTTGAACACATGGTTGTAATTTTATCTCTGCTACCACCAGATATTCTGGAATTAACAGAACTAGAAACTTCTTCCTGGCTTTGCATTGTTTCTTCTACTAACAACTTAGCTATGTCAGTATTTCTCCCATCCATAGAAACTCCTATAGCCTATGATGAATATTTCAGAACCAGGAGGGAATACCTCTGGGTGACATTTATGGGCAGCTTTCCTCTTTATGCCTTGCCAGCTCATCTGCTTGACTAAGCCATCCTCATCCAGCTAAAACTAGGAAAACTACTGCAAATGCAAATGCCCCTTGGTAACATCTAATCTTTTTTCATTTCTCTTTTTCTCCATTTAATCAAGATAGAAGAGGAATGAGACGAGTGGAATACAACTACAACTTTAACATGCTTAACCCACTCCTTGGTTCTGCTTCTTAGTTATGCATTGCAGTTCTCTCTGGCCAATTGCCCACGTTAAAAGCAAAACAAATGTTCTTCTTTTATTATATTTAGCTTTGACTTACTTTTCATATTTATGCAGTGTGTTTAACTGCTTTTTCTATGTTGCATTTCTTTCTCTTCTAGGTTTTATTTGTGGCTGGCTTGGCTTTTGTAATTGGTTTAGAAAGAACATTCAGATTCTTCTTTCAAAAACATAAAATGAAAGCTACAGGATTTTTTCTGGGTGGTGTATTTGTAGTCCTTATTGGCTGGCCTTTGATAGGCATGATCTTCGAAATTTATGGATTCTTTCTCTTGTTCAGGTAAGGCAATCATTTTCTCTTTAAGTAAGCCAATGTGTCAGATAATTATTATGGAAAACCCAGATATTTGCATCATTGTGAGGAAGAAGATGATCATTCCCTTAAAAGGAATTTTGTTTAGGTTGAATCTTTTATTACAGTTTTAGATCAATCAATTATAAAAGTGTTTATCAAATGTAAATGTTTACCTAAGTAACAGTATAAACTATCTTGTATTGTTAAAGCAATAAAATTTGTTTTATTGGCATTTTAAGACATTATGTTTGATATTTTCATCAACTAAGCAGTGATCAATCAATCCAGCATTTTAGTGTATAGAACCTTATACTTAACAGTTACTGCCAATTGATGGCAATTTGTTTAGTGTGTATACATATTGGAAAATTCTGTATCAAATACACTGTGAGAGATTTTGGTCAGTTAATATTTTGCAAATGCCAGTTAGCACATAAACAAATAATAGTATGCATAAGAGAAAATGTTGATCTTAATTATTTATTCAAGAAATGCATACCCTTCATCTTATGTTAATATGTACCAGGCACTGTATTACCCACAGGAGACATAAAATGAATTAAGTGTCAAATCTGCTTTAAGGAATCTCTCATTTCTAACATGAGAAATAGACTGTAAAGATATCAGTAGGATATATTCATAATGCCATTATAGATGTATATACAAAATATTATAGGAATGTAATTACAGAAGGAATTAATAAATCCAGGGAGAGATAAGAAATGGTAACTGATAAACTGGGCCTTGAAGAGTGGGTAAGAATTCATCCTGTAAATGAGGAAGGGAAGGACTGTTAACTGGACAGAAGGAACAGACAATGTCATGAAAGTGTACAGCTTATTCTGGAAAGAATGAAGAGTCCATAGAACAGTAACACACGGTAAATTGAAGGAAATGGTTGGTGATGAGACTGAAAAGGAAGTTTGGGGCCAGGTTGCAAACTTCCTTTTTTTTTTTTTTTTTTTTTTTTTTGAGACAGAGTCTCACTCTGTTACAGTCCTACTGCCTCAGCCTCCCGAGTAGCTGGGACTACAGGCATATGCCACCATGCCCGGCTAATTTTTATATATATATTTTTAGTTGTCCAGCTGATTTCTTTCTATTTTTTTAGTAGAAAAAAAAAATTTTGACAGGGTCTCGCTCTTGCTCAGGTTAGTCTCGAACTCCTGAGCTCAAACAATCCACCCACCTCAGCCTCCCAGAGTGCTAGGATTACAAGTGTGAGCCACCGCACCCCGCCTTGCAAACTTCCTTTGATGACTTGTTAAGAAAAGCATATTTTATCCTGTTATCAAATCTGGGCTGGGGAGCAGTATTCAAGGAAGGGGGCACCACAGAGATTTTTAAGCCAGAAGTGATATAACCAGGTAGGTGTTTGAGGAAAATTGGTCCGATCAGGATAAAGTGCATATTAAAGAGAAAAACAAGAGGCTGTTGATACAGTACAGAGTATAGAGATCTGCTTGATTGAAGTCTTGGGACACTTTTGAGATTTTAGGGTGGGTGAAGAAAGAAGAGACTAGGGATGGTGTGGGAGAGGAACTAGGAGTAAGGATCTTGGTGGCTAAGAGATAAGAGAGTAAGGAAGAGGAGTTTGTCACAGCAGGTGTATCTTGCATCAGAAAACTCAAGCAATTTAAGGACTAGGAGAATCATTGGCTTTCTCAGTTATGTAGGGATTTTAGCAATGAAGATTAAAAGCCAAAGCTGATCTGCAAGATGAATAAAGATGGGGAGTCTTAGCATCGTTGATAAAGTTGAAATAATACATTGGCTTCACAGTTTAGAAAAGTTTGTAAATACTGGGTTTTGTTATGTTCTGAGATATTCTTAGTGTAAGGTATAGTGCCAAGAGTCTTTGGCATTGTTTTTCTAGATGTTTATAATTCTAAATAATAGCATTTGAAATCACATACTGTTGTATTTTTTAAAATACCAACAATCGTGATTGTCTTTTAAATGTGTACATATACCATCAACATGATAACTATTTCTGTAATTTAAAAAAATCCTGTTTTCTATTTAACTCTTCCTTTAGTCCATATATTCTGACTTCTGCAGATTCATAATAGAAATTCTATTCATTTTAGTATTTTCATTCCTATATGCCTCTGTGTGGCGAAAACACAAACTGTTTTTCCTCTGCTCTCACACCACAATCAATACAGTAGACCTCTGTGACCAAATGAGTGGGGGTTTTTCCTTCACAAAACAAGCAATCAGTTCTGCAGCAGACACCAGCTGGGTGTCCTCCAATCCAATTCTGATACGATCTACATGGAGATAGCACTAGATCACACAGGTTGAGGGCTTAGTCCCACAAGACTGCCCCTCTGATGATGTCGGTCACAAGCTCCAGGTGGTTTAACCAGTGTTTCTGACCAAGCAGCTATAAATTGGGGTTCCCAAGACACTCTCCTTGGGTTCAATTAATTTACCAGAGCAGCTCACAGGACTCAGGGAAGCACTTTGTTACATTTACCAGTTTGTTATAAAGAATATTACAAAGGGTACAGATAAAGAGATACATGGAGCAAGATGTGGGGGAAGAGGAAGGTTGAGCTTGCAGGGTGAGCCACCCTCCGGGAACGTCTACACATCCAGCTAGGTGGAAGCTCCCCGATCTGTCTTTTTGGATTTTTATGGAGGCTTCATTACATAGACGTGATTGATTAAATCATTGGCCATTGGTGAGCAGCTCCACCGTCAGCCCATCTCGCCTTCCTGGAGTGTGGTAGGTGGAGCTGAAAGGCCCAGCCCTCTAATCCTGCCTTGGTCTTTCTGGTAACCAGCCCCCATCCCGAAGCTACCTAGGCTGCCAGCCACCAGTCAATCATTAGCATACAAAAAGACATCACCTTATGGAGAGACTAACGATTTTTTGAGTCATATGCCAGAAAATGGGGTCCAAGACCAAATATATATTTTACAATATTACTGTACCTAGTTTTAAGACCCAAAGTGGTTAGAAGCTGTGTAACTTCTGGAGACTTGTATTTCTACCACAAAATGAGACATACTATGAGGATTACCGTCTGTCAGATAGTTTCTCGGTGTTAACTAAGTGTGTTGACACTTAGTATTGATTCAGTAAATGATAGCTGTTATTATTTTCACAGTTCTATACATATGGTCTTGACAGTCCCTTTCTTTTGTTCACTTTCACCCCATGCAACTTACCCATAGTCGAAGAAATCTTCAGCAGCTGAACTGAGATAACTCATAATCTGAGCATATGACGTAGCTAGGCCTTACTACGTGCTTCTCACATTTTTACCGGCAATCTCAAAATTTTAAATTATGTTTGTAGTTATTCATAATTCTAAATTTGAAGTCTAAAACATTCAAAATTTTAATGGGATCCTTTCTTTTTACTTGGTTAGCGATTGATTTTGGTAATGGAAAATATGTAAATTTTATGAACTTTCTTTTTTCCCTCTCCCAGGGGCTTCTTTCCTGTGGTTGTTGGCTTTATTAGAAGAGTGCCAGTCCTTGGATCACTCTTAAATTTACCTGGAATTAGATCAGTAAGTGATCATGAATTTAGCAATATGTTTTATAAACCGTCAAAATACATACTCTTTGATGCTTTTTATTTCTAGAAACTTGAGTAATCGATACATGATTGAATAATTGATGAGTTTTTTATTATGATGTAAATGGTTACATCACATAGTTCATAGTTACCATGAATACCAGAAAATAATCATTGCTAAACCTGTAAAACCTGAAGTTTGTTTCATTGTATCCATTTTTAATATTCTGTATTTTTTAATATTACTCAGATTGATATGCTATGCTACCTTTCTCTTTGAGAGTTCAAGGCATTTTTCAATTCAGTTTTATATACTCTCTAATTTTAGAAGCAATAATATAAAAAGGAAACCATTATTTCTTGCAAATACTTTCTTTCCCTGACTGTATCACCA
>NW_012140524.1:11991457-12013399 GCF_000956105.1 Propithecus coquereli | reverse complement strand
AATATGTAAATTTTATGAACTTTCTTTTTTCCCTCTCCCAGGGGCTTCTTTCCTGTGGTTGTTGGCTTTATTAGAAGAGTGCCAGTCCTTGGATCGCTCTTAAATTTACCTGGAATTAGATCAGTAAGTGATCATGAATTTAGCAATATGTTTTATAAACCGTCAAAATACATACTCTTTGATGCTTTTTACTTCTAGAAACTTGAGTAATTGATACATGATTGAATAATTGATGAGTTTTTATTATGATGTAAATGGTTACATCACATAGGTCATAGTTACCATGAATACCAGAAAATAATCATTGCTAAACCTGTAAAACCTGAAGTTTGTTTCATCGTATCCATTTTTAATATTCTGTATTTTTTAGTATTACTCAGATTGATATGCTATGCTACCTTTCTCTTTGAGAGTTCAAGGCATTTTTCCATTCAGTTTTATATACTCTCTAATTTTAGAAGCAATAATATAAAAAGGAAACCATTATTTCTTGCAAATACTTTCTTTCCCTGACTGTATCACCAAGTGGAGTGGATTAAGACAGTTAAATAAAACACGATTATACTAGGAGTCAGATAGTAAGATTCTGTTCCCAGATCTATCCACAATTTGAACAATCTTTTCAAATTCATTTCCCAGTATGTGCCTTAGTTTCCACCTTGACAAAATAAAGAGTCAAATCAGATAATAAAAGTTAAAGAGAACATTTTAAAAATTGACAAGTGAAGTCTCTTCCTTCATTCAATATTCATTCAGCAAATGTTTGGTACTAAACTGCTAGCTTGGCGATTATAACAACATCTCTTAGTGGAAGCTCAGAATGCAACTTATATATTGCCTCCTTAGAAAAAGCTTTCCTAACTCCCTATGGCTGGCTTGGGCTGTGCTTCTATAGCATTCCTGTGCACACCGCATCATAACATTTACTTCTGTTTTTAATTATCAAAAAAAAGGCTTCCACATGAAACTACAGTCCTTGACAGCAGAGACAGACTGTCCCTTCATGGACCAGCATAATACCTGGCATATAATGGAAAACTCAAAGCATTTTTGCTGAACAAATGAATGAAGGATGGCATTTCATTGACCTCAGGAAACTTAGTCAATTTCAAGACAAGTGCAGATGACTTTCTTTTAACCTACATCCTTAAGTTTCAAAACTAAACAAAATCCTTAAGTTCTAAAAGAATCTGGGTAGTCTGGAATTCAGCTGAGTTGGGGACAGTCCTTTTGGCTCTAGATCTGACCCACATCAGAAGTATGCATATCCTTTGGATCAGTTTCATAGTTCCAAGTCTATCCTGAACAACTAGGATAAACTGGCTTTAAAGGCAAATAGAAAGACCACAAGTTCTAGTTAGGTCCAGAGAGTCTATCAGCTTCCTAACGTTATTTACTGATTTTTGTAAATGGTTTTTAGAGAGAAGTTCCATAACATTTACTGAATTCTCAAAGAGCTGAAGGATGGCTTACCCATAGAAAAATAAGTACTACTATAAGCCTAATCCCATTTCCATCCCCAGGTTAATTTTAGACTCAAAACCTTATAGCCAAGAAAGCCTAGGTATTTCAAGTTACTTTTGGAGAGAGAGTGTTGTGCTTTATCTCCACTTAAATTTACCTTAAAATTCTAATGAATCCATGAATTTTTCAGAACAACTTTTAGATTCAGTGTGCCGGTCACCTATTTGTGATAATATAAAACAAGCTGGAACCTAGGCTTATAGGAGTATACCCTGATTTCATTTGCATTTATCGCCAAACTCATACAGTAGCCAGTATTGTTTATACTTAGAATGGCTTTTGAATTTACTGAAACTTGCTAGTTATAGAGTTGTAATTATTTGTGTCCTTAATTTAAGGATTCTGCAGTATTTGCATAAATGGACACCCAATACAATAGATTGTTTCCTACCATTAACTTCATTATAATAAATGCTTAAGTAAAAATGTGAATAGTGAAATAAAAATGGTTAGATGATTGCTAGAATTTTATAATATTAAAACCATTTGAGTTATATAACTTTTAACATCTCCACTAATTATATACAGTACTTTGTTTCAATCTTTACATCACCATCTGGAATTCTGAAGAAAGCCAAATTATGTTTGGGGTGGAGTAACCAAAGTAAATAACCACTAAAATGCTAAAATTTATATTCAACAATTATAAATTTATGCTTGCATCATTAAATCTGTTTTAATGTCATTGCCACTTTCAGTCTGAAGTCCAGAATACACATTTAAAGTATTTTTAGTCAATAACTGTTGTTAATTATCGAACTTAATGGAGTTAAATCTGTTTGTTCAAAGACTACGTAGGCCCAGAAGAGATCCACAGTAATGGTCAGTTGAAATATCTTATTGGGTTCATTAATGCATGAATGGCTGACATTTCAGTTTTTTATTTTTTAATTTTTTTTGTTAAGCTAGCAGTGTTATCTTCATTTTATATAATTTTTTTATTCATTGTGTTGCATTTTTCATGTTGCACCCTTAAATTCATATGTATAACATGTCATGCGAAAACAACTTTTAGAAAAAAATTTTTTAACACATTAATGTGTCAGAAGATAGTGGTGAGTAGTACTGGATTAATCATTGTCGGTCATACCTTAAATTTTCACAAATCTTCTTGTAAAGCTGGGTTTTTAAATCAACATTTAAAATGTTAATATAGTGTTTTACAATGCTATAGGCTTTCTTTAATTTTCTGTTTTTCTTCTCCTTACAGTTTGTAGATAAAGTTGGAGAAAGCAACAATATGGTATAACAGCAATTGAATTTGAAGACTCATTTAAAATATTGTATTATTTATAAAATCCTTTGAAGAATATTCAGCACAAAATTAAATTACATGAAATAGCTTGTAATGCTCTTTACAGAAGTTTAAAACGTGTAGCCTACAAAGTACCAACAGCAATTAGCAAAGAAGCAATGAAAACAGGCTTCTAGTCAAGTGATCTAAGAAGTCAGCAAGCAAACTGAGGGAGATGAAATCCATGTTACAGTGCATATTGAAACTCTTGAAGGCTATTTGTGTTGTTTTTCTACAGTGTACATTTGTGAAACACAGCCATCCTTAGAGAACTGTGGTGCCTGTTTCTTTTCTTTTTATTTTGAAGGCTCAGGAGCACCCATAGGTGTTTGCTTTTTAGAAATATCCACTGCAATGGCAAAAATATTTCCAGTTGCACTGTGTCTCTGAAAGTGATGCATGAGTTAGATTGGATTATGTCATTTTAATGTATTAAAACCAAGGAAAACCCAGTTTTGATGTATGAATCACTTTTTTTTATAAACATGGTTAAAATAAAACTTTTGTCATTCTTCTGAATCTCGATATTTTAAAACCAGGTGAAAATCTAAACTAGATATTCTTTGTTGGAGTATGCAAAGGTTTACTTTTAGGTCCTAAATTATAGCTGACTAAGCACTTTTTGGTTAGCAACACACCCTGGAAATACTCTACTTCTTGGGAATCTGACCTGCTAAGTATCTATATCATTCATTACATGTAAGCGTTTAACAAAAAACACTCTTGACCATGAAGTAGTCTGTTACATAGCTTGTTTCCTTAAATAGTCTTTTATTTAAGATACTAAATGATGAAAACCAAATGGATTTTTTCCATGTCATGATGTTTTTTTACTTTTTTCTTTATTTTTTTTTTTTTTTACTTTTTTTATTTTAGCAGTGGTTTTTATTTTGTTTTTCATAAATTAAAATTACTAACTTTTGGTAATGTTTACTTTAAGACATGTAACATGTTAAAAGGTTAAACTTATGACTTTTTTAAGGGCCGTTTATTTAATCTGAGTTTTCCCTTATTTTCACCTTTTTCCTTACCTACAAAAATCATTATGCATGATATATGCTTCATATTCACTCTTCATCTTGAATTAATCAAGAAAATACCTGAGTTCACATGCTAAAGTTATTTCGTTGTAATTAAACTGGCGATAGTTTTTTAAAAACATGACACTAAAAAAATAATGTTTTTTTCCTACAATTGCTGATTGACAGTAGGAAACACCAGTTGTTTCTTCTTTAGTTTTCCAGTGGCAGCTTTTGTGGCAGACATAGAACAAATTTCAACAGCCATAGTACTATTTGTTTTACCACTAATGATTGCACTGTTGCCTTTTTTTAACAGTTGCACAGCTTTTTAATGCATAAAATTATAATTGAAATTTGTGGTATTTATTTACAAACATGTCTACAAAAATATATTACACCTTGTGTTATTTTTAGTTAAATCTTGATGCACAGAGAACACCCAATCTCGCTCATCTAAAGAAGGAAAGACTTGGTATATAGTGTAATGGTTCAGTCTTGTGGATTACTGTCTTTTTTGGTACTTGCATTTGACTTACAATATCTGTGAAAATGCGATAATATTGACAAATGGAGACTCCTACCTCAATAGTTCATGGAATAATAAGAGCCTAATGTTGTGTCTAATATTCTTCAAAAGAGTAATATCCTCACTTGGAGAGTGTCAAATATACATACCTTGAGGATTGACTTATATAAGGTGCCCTGTAGAACTCTGTTATACATATTTTTGACCAACCCATGTTATTTACAGTGGCTAGATAATTCTGTTATACCTTTTTAGAGCAAGAACAGTATCTGTTAATGTAAGGAACGTCTATATTATTTAACTCCTTTGTAGACATGAATTTCTATCAAAATGTTCTTTGCACTGTTACAGAGATCCCTTTTTCAACAACTTATTTCAGAAAGCATTATTGGACTTGAAAGAATTTGATAATCTCCCAGTCCTTAGTAAGATTGAGAGGCTGGAGCAGTTTTCAGTTTTAAATGAGTCTGCAATTAATATCAAATGTGAGTTTGGGACTGCTTGGCAGCATTGTTAAATTTCTTATTCAGAACCCTTGATGAGGCTCTATTTTTAAACATACTAGTCTTCTGATAGAAAACACTATACATCCTGTTGTTTCTTCCTTTCCAAAATCAGCCTTCTGTCTTTGTGACAAAAATGTACTTTGATTATTTCTATCGAGATGGAGGAAAAGGTCTAATACTACTTAGCCTTAAGTGTTTCTGTCATTGTTTAAGTGTATTTTCTGTAACAGAAACATAATTTGGAATGTTTTTCTTTTCCCCTTATAAATTGTAATACTGCTGCTTTAAAAAGTCTCACCATCAGATTATATTATCTAACAATTGAATATTGTAAATACACTTGTCTTACCTCTCAATAAAAGGGTACTTTTCTATTAATTGGTGGTCAAGTGTATCTTTATTACGAAATTCTAAAACTTAGCATTGCAAAATAACCCACCTCATTTTTTTAATTAGCTTCATATGCAATTTTCTTCTTCTTGTCTTCACATCTTTCATTTCCAAATTGTTTAAATGTTCTCATAAATACAAATAGATTTCAAGTAAGCAAAAGCATTCTTAATTTTGAAAACTATAAAAAAGTCACTTGCCTTGGGCAATATGCTATTTTAAAAAATCAGACTCTAAGATCTGCCAACCATTTGACCATTTGGTCATTTAACAGACACTGCGAGTACCTCTTGAACACTAAAAGTCCCACACTGAATGCAGGAGAACAGGAAGTGGTACCTGCCCATGAAGAGTTTATAAATTTTAAATTACTTGTAAATTCTTAGCCTTATTTCCAAAAACTCCTCCTGAGTTGTCCTGCAAACAAATGATGGAAGAAGAATTTGTGGTCTAGATATCCTAACCTCTTATTTTCTCCCAGTCAGAATTTAAAAGGACTGTTTAGTCTTCAGTGTGATTGATCATGTATTTTCAGAAGGTATCTCTGGAGAAAAAAAAAAATGACATCAGCTTTAACTCTGGGAGTTTTGTCTTGAGATGTGATTTATTTACAACTCTGTATATATGTATTCATCTTATTGTAGGTTTTTCTTTTTTTCTTTCTTTTTTTTGGGGGGGGGAGAGAATTTCTTTTTTAATGTAGGCTTAGGGATTCAGAACTGACTGCTACTTGTGCATCCAGAAGCTGCTATTGAATTTCTACTGCTACAGGCAGTTGGGTCAGTTTACTGAAAGCTGCTATGATTGCCACCATTAATTGCAAAAGTTAAGACGCGGACAGTGAATTTAGAAATTAGTGGAGAAATGCTTAAATATTTTTTCCTAAAATGGAAGGAATATCTAATACTTAAGTATTTGTCACCTAAATAAAACCACTTAACATCTGCAGTGTTTTTGAGGGCAAATTTTGTTAAGATCAAAAAACCACTGGCCAAGTCTACCCCTATTTGTTGAATTCAGTAATTAAACTACAAGCCTTGACAATTGTCAGGTAAACTGGAAGTCTTGAATCTGTTATTAAATATCCAGCATCTCTAACTGTGTCCATGACTGAAAGGTCCCAACCTCTGTCCTTCTGCTGCCTGTGTACATGCAGGAGGTTGAATATAAGTAGCATGCTCAAAATTCATCGACTGACTAACATGCTTTTCCATGACCTTACCTTAACTCTCAAAGCCTAATTAAAATGTCACCTCTATCATGTTTCCTGACCCAGTAGGCAAAAACAGTTTCTCCTTTCTTGCCCTCTCTTAGAACTTTCCACTTGCTTTGTATTGATTTAGCTATGAAAAAGATTCTTCAGGTTCAAGGTCTCCTGTTACCCACATTTGTATCCCAGTCCCTGGCATTTAGTAGGTGCTCAGTAAATGTTGGTTGAATAAATGAAAGTTAATTCTTCCAGCTCTTCCAGTGCTATCCCCACTGATCACCTCTTATGTATTGAAATCAGCCTCATGGAAGCAGGGGTTTTTTTGTTGTTGTTTTTGTTTTTTTTTGAGACAGTCTCGCTTTTGTTGCCCGGGCTAGAGTGAGTGCCGTGGCGTCAGCCTAGCTCACAGCAACCTCAAACTCCTGGACTCAAGGAATCCTTCTGCCTCAGCCTCCCCAGTAGCTGGGACTACAGGCATGCGCCACCATGCCCGGCTAATTTTTTCTATATATTTTTAGTTGTCCAATTAATTTCTTTCTATTTTTAGTAGAGCTGGGGTTTCGCTCTTGCTCAGGCTGGTTTCGAACTCCTGAGCTCAAACAATCCGCCCGCCTCGGCCTCCCAGAGTGCTGGGATTACAGGCGTGAGCCACCGCGCCCGGCCGGAAGCAGGTTTTTAATCAGCCAGAAAGTGGAATCTAATGGTCTGGCTCCTGCAGAAGTCACTACCTTTCTGCCTCGCATTCCTTATGACTTGAGAATCTGACTTTACTGCACCCAGCAGCTTGTCAATAGGGAAAGCAGGAATCATGGATGAAGGAAAGACGATGCCTACAGATTGGCTGCCCTTCTTGAAAGGGAGGCTACTGAGGAGGCGGCAAGATGGCCGACTAGAGACATCGCTTGCCGGACTTTCCCGGAGAAAAGGTAGGATTTCAGATAGAGGATTGGGGAGAGGAGATGCAGCTAAAGTGTAGATCATAGAAGTGCCAGAGCCTGCCGGGGAACTTTCAGAGGAAAATTGTGAACCAGAGAAGGAAGAAGATAAAGGAAAGGGGATATCAGTGAGGATCAAACCCAGAGAGGCTTGGAGCCCAGTGAAGGGGTATGGGGGGATCCCTCTCTCCCTCCCTAAAGCCTCTGGTGACCAGCAGGCTACCAAGTTTCTTGGAGGCTTTTCCACTCCCACAACCCCATGCAAGCCACAAACATAGAATAGTGTGAGAACATGCGTGATCCCAGAGTTTGGACAGTTGATGCTCCAAAGAGACTGACGCAAGAGGTTGGAAAGCAGGCTTCCTTCCAGTTGCATTCCTATATACTGATAATAGTCAAACCAAGAGTCAGATCAAAGACTCAATACCATTCACAATAGCTACAAAGAAAATAAAATACCTAGGAATATATTTAACCAAGGAGGTGAAAGTTCTTTACAAGGAGAGCTACAAAACTATGAGGAAAGAAATTGGAGAGGATACAAACAAGTGGAAAAACATACCATGCTTAAGGAAAGGCAGAAACAACCTTGTTAAAATGTCCATACTACCCAAAGTGATTTACAAATTCAACACAATCCCTATCAAGTTATCAAAGTCATACTTCACAGATCTAGAAAAAATAATTCTACACTTTGTTTGGAACCAGAAAAGAGCCCAAATAGCCAAAGCAATCTTCAGCAAAAATAACAAAACTACAGTCATCACATTACCAGACTTCAAACTATACTGCAAGGCTATAGTAACCAAAACACCATGGTATTGGTACAAAAATAGAGACATACACCAATGGAGCAGAACAGAGAACTCAGACATAAAACCTACAACCTACATATCTTTGACAAACAGACAACAACATACACTGGGGAAATGAAGCCCTATTCAATAAATTGTGCTGAGAAAATTGTATAGCCACATGTACAAGAATGAAGCAGGACCCCTACCTCTCACCACTGACAAAAATTAATTCAAGATGGATAAAAGACTTAGATCTAAGGCATGAAACCATAAGAATTCTAGAGGAAAATGTAGAGAAAACTCTTCTAGGTATGGGCTTAGGCAAAGAATTTATTAAAAAGACCCCAGTGTCAATTATGGCAACAATAAAAATTAATAAATGGGATTTGATTAAACTAAAAAGCTTCTGTACAGCTAAGGAAACAATCAACAGAGCAAATAGACAACTTACAGAATGGGAGAAAATATTCACAAGCTATACATCAGATAAAGGGCTAATAACTAGAATTTACAAAGAACTGAAGCAAATCAGTAAGAAAAAAACAAAAAAAAAAACCTATGAAAAAATGGGCAAAAGACATGAACAGATACTTCTCAAAAGAACAACAAATGGCCAGGAAACATATGAAAAAATGCTCAACATCACTAATCATAAGGGAAATGCAAATTAAAACTACAATGAGATCTCACCTTACCCCAGTTAGAGTGGCTTTTATTAAAAAGTCCAGAAACAAGAGATGCTGGTGTCCAAAAACAATAGATGCAGAGAGAAAGAAATGCTTATACACTGTTGGTGGGATGGCAAATTAGTATAACCTCAATGGAAAACAGTATGGAAATTCCTCAAAGAACTAAGTAGACCACCGTTAGCAGCCATGTGCTGTGAGTTATCCTGTAGTAATGGTGACTGTACATTCATTCACACGCACTATGCCTGGTCATTTGGAGAACGAGCAATAAGATATTCCAATTTAGGAAATAAGGCAAGGTAAGTGAACTTTAGCCTTCCCTGCTTTACTTTTCTTTATCTAGCCCCAACTCCCTAGATGGAATTTCTTTTAACTTCCTCAGAAAACTAATATCTTCATATTCTCCCTCCCCCTAGATATTCTGAAAGGGTTTATAAATAGAGGAATTTCAACATTATCTATCCCACAATGTGAGTTCACTAGGGATGGAGGCCTTTAGTAAAAAGGAAGACAGGATAAAGCCATTGGCTAATGCATTAAATCCCCTCCTAAAACTGGTAGCCCTTGGGGGAAATGACTTCTTCCACCTGTTTTTGAGACAACTAGCCTAAGGGGCTGACTTGGCCCCAGCAGAAAATAAAGCCTGGGTAGGAGATTGAACCCATGATACTATACCATCCCAATTTCTCTCTATTCTGTCATCAAAAAAGTAACTTGGACATTTTGTACCATAATAGCCATATTGTCCAGGTAACCTTATCCAAGATGGCAGCTGTTTTCCATATGAACACAATAATCACTAACCCTGAAATAATGCCATTTAAACAATGATGGTTGATCTCTTGGTTTAGACCTGTAAAAATCGTTTAAAGTTTTGTGATTTAACAAAAACATTTTATTGGGGGCCAATGCCCTTTGGAAATCCTCTTAGAAGAAACACATTCTGTCATGTTACTCTTAATAAGACTGCAGTATTGATAATATGCCAAAACCATCCTCTTCATTTGTGCATGTTAAACTGAAAATGGCAGCTTTGACGTAAAACATCTGCTTGTGAATTCATTAGCTGAACTATTATAAACAAATCACCCATTTATTTACTTTTCCTTAAAATTGTAAGTTCAAAACATGTTTTATTGGTGATTCATTTTCCTATCCTCTTCCTAAAACCTTTGTGTTTTGAGTATGGAGAAGGGAGAAAGGCATTTTACTTATCTGTTAGGTAACCTAGTAATTGGAGTTCACTTGTGACTTTATTTAAAACATAATCACAGCATATTTTATTTCTTTTATTACTCTTTTTTGAAGGAAATTGCTACAATCCTTTGAAATTAAAATCCTAAATTATAACATTTAAAGCAGTATTAAAATTTTATCCAGTTTTAGTATTAACCTTTTGGTCCTTAGTTTTTATCTTTCTCCTCTCCTAAGACTGGAATAAAACATTGTACTGATGATTCTGTCTCTCTCTTGCTTTGGTTATTCCTTAAAGACAGTAAATAGTTCTCCAGTTTCTACCTGCAAGGTGCTTTCTATATTCCATTCTCATTTACTACCCAAACCTCAGTTTTTCTGTCTGCATGTGACTGTCAAGTCTCAATATCAGAACCCAAATTCCAACCTCTCTTTTTCAAGTATTTGCAGATAGATAGCATCAGCCTCTCAAACTTCAGTCCCAAACAAACCATCTGCTCCCTCCTCAAACTTCCTGATATTTCTATTTCTAGCCATTCTCCCAGCCATGCAGACTCTGAGGTATAGTTTTCATCATTATATCCGCTAAAGCTTTGCCACTCAAAATGTCCAAGCGTCAGTAGCACCCATCGGCATCACCTGGGAGTTTATTAGAAATGCAGAATTTGAGCGCCCCCCTCAGCCGTACTGAATCAGAATTTGCATTTTAACAAGATTCCCAGGTGATTCCTATGCACATTAATGCCTGAGAACCACTGCCCTGAAAAAGAAATTGCTGTGATCTGAATGTGTTTCCCCAAAATTTGTATGTTAAAATCCTAAACCCCAATGTGATGATATTAAGAGATGAGGCCTATGGGAGGTGACTAGGTCATGAGGATGGAGCCCTCATAAATGGGATTAGGGCCCTTATAAAAGGAGCCCTAGGGAGCTTATTTGCCTCTCACGTGATGTAAAGACACTGCAGAGAAGTTAGAAGTCTGCAACCCAGAAAAGGGCCCTCACCAGAACCCATGCATGCTGGCTGGTGCCTTGATCCTGGAGTTCCTAGCCTTCAGAACTGAGTAGTGAATTTCTGTTGTATATAAGCTACCCAGCTTATTGTATTTTGTTACAACAGCCTGAATGGACTAAGATGGGAACCATCTCTATTATCCATGGTAACTTAGCATATGACAGTTACTCAGGTCCTTATTCAGTATCTGTATATATAGCTCTTTCAGCTGAATATTGATATGTTGTCATTCTATCCCTCTTGCCTTCTAAGAATTTCCTTCTTTTATCTTCTCTTTCTTCTACATCATCAATTTCTCCTTCTCTACTGCTCATCATCATCGATATACATGTCTTACAAAAGTTTTCTAAGTTGTCATCAACAGAAACCAACAAACCCGGTGGATTTAGGCAAAAGAAGACTCTATTATAAGAACATTGCTGCTGGCATCACCACCGCCTCAAGCACTGGATGCTGGGATCTGCCTAGCACTGTAGCTAGTATTGTTCCAGAAACCCAATCCCACTACAACCACTGCTTCACCACCAGGGTGCTTTTCCCATCCCGGCTCCAGACTGCCAGCCTGAGCAGCTACATCTGATTGGTGAAGCCTCTCCACGTGTCCACACGCTACCCAATAGGGAGGCTAGAGAACGATCTGGCATTTTTCAGCTTGTACAATAGAAGGAAGACTCTGCCTCCCGACAAGACGCATAATTCCATAATTCATAATTTAAGGAATTTTAAGAATTTCCTAAAAACAAAAGTATCCAGATGTTACTAGGAGGCCAAAAAGAATATCAAATCTCCACCACATTCAAACATCTTTAAAAAAATCCTCATTTTTCTTCCCCTTCTTTTGTGACATTTCTAAATATAGGTTGTCTGCACTTGACTTTATTTTGTCATATCCTATTCACTATTCATGCCACACCAATCTTGCTTCTATCCTCAAAAATCATCATATTTCCAAACTCAGTGGGTACTTCTTGGAGCTCATATTGCTTGAGCTCTCAGTATTATTAGATCTTCTCTTGGCTTCCATGGCATCAGGGTCCCCTGGAATTTCTCCTTTCTTTCCGACTCTCTACCTCAACCTTCTTTTCTGTCTCTTCCTCTGCTCTTTCTTTTTGTTTATTTTCATGGCTCTGTCCCTGCTTGTCTTCTTTGGCTCCCTTCACTCCCTAAGTGTTCTCATTCTATCCCAGTCTTTTTCTGGCCTTAAAATTCTAGAATTCTTAAGGCTAACCATTCTTGCCTTTGAAAAAATAAAATCTGTAGCCTGGTAACCTCTTTGCTGAGCTCTATAGAGTTTTGCATTTCTAACTGCCTACTTCATGATTCTACTTGGATATCTGATAATCATTTTAATTTTAATATGCTCATAAGGCAACTCTTAATTTTCCCTCTCTTAACTGGGTCCTTAAGAAGTCTCTTCAATTTCAGCAAATTGCTTCATCATTTACCCGGTGTTTGAGCTACAAACCTAAGACTCATCATCCTTGATTTATTTAATATTTTTCTCATAGTCTCACATCCCATTGATCCATAAGTCCTGTATTTTCTACCTCCAACATATATCCCAAATTCATGTACAGCTCTCCTTTCCCTGCCTAAACCAGCTCAGTCTGAGTCATCATCATCTTTTGCTTATAACCATATTTCCGTAGAACTGGCCCATGCCTCCCTCCACCCTCATTTCAAAGTGTTCCCCCCTGTTACCCTCAACTGTGCCTCCACTGGCCTCCTTCCTCTTCCTCAAATAGGCCAAGCTCTTTGCTGTCTCAAAGTTTTGCTCTTCTTTCTACTGCTGAGAACGCCTGGAATACTAATTCCCACCCCAGCTTAGCCCGTGTTTGACTTCACCTTATCTTTCAAGACTCCCCTCTATTTTTATCATCCCAGATGTAGCCCACCACTTACCCTATCACATCATCTCACTTAGTTTTACTTAATAACTGGAAACGTTCTTTAATTACAGTAGTCCCCACTTCTCCACAGTTTCACTTGCCATGGTTTCAGTTATCCATGGTCAACAACAGTCTGAAAATATTAAATGGAAAATTCCAGAAATAAACAACTCATAAGTTTTAAATTGAGCACTATTCTGAGTAGTGTCACGAAATCTCTTGCTTCATCCCACCTGGGACGTGAGTCATCAGTTCGTCCATCATGTCCACATGTATACACTACCTGCAAGTTAGTCATTTATTAGCTGTCTCAGTTGTCAGACAGGAAAAAAACATAGTATATATTGTGTATATATATGTATATCTATCTCCTTGGTTTCAGTTGTCCACTGTGGGTCTTGGAACATAGCCGCCCTTCCCATGAATAAGGGGTGACTACTGTACCTTATTCATCTGTTCATCAGTTTAGGGTATTTCTCCCCTGACAAGAAGGTAAGTTTGATCAAAGCATAGACCATGTCTTTTCAGTGTATGGCTATGTCTCTTGAACTAAAAGGAGGATTGTCTAACTCATAGTAGGCATTCAATAAACATTTGGTAAATAATTTAATGCACAGATAATTAAGTGAATGACTGATGTTAAATTCCATTGAGATTTCCTAACCTTCTCATTTCTAACTGATTCAGCGTTAGCTGTCAGTAATAGCTTGATAGCTAGTTACCCAAGACAAATTTCCTTACTTATTCATTTACTTTTGATTCTGCCTTGGACTATTGATTGTTTTCATTAATAATAATGATAATACAATGTTTGGGGCAGCTAGTAGGAAAAGCAAAGCAATGATGCTGATACATTCAGAATGTCTCCTGGCTAATGTGGTCAGTTTCTAAATGAATAATGTCCACACATCAATCTTTCCTCTACTTCCTGCAATTGAATCTCCCTAGAGGAGTCATCGGATTCTCTCAGTCTTGATGATTGACAGGATGTCCCTGTGGACTCCCTAACTCCACTGCAGCGGGGGAGGGGCTCCTTGACACCAAGATTTTAAAAGTCCCAAGTTCAGAACAAGATCAGAAAACTCACAGGTAAAGCTATAGTTATTGCAGAGTTCTGAAAAGAAGTAAAACATGAAGGTAAGTAAAGGTTTTATTCATTTGTGACTTTTTAGCTATTTTATAAAAAGCTTTATAGCTTTTTACCTATTTTATGTTTCATAAATATGACTTTAGAATAACAGAATCATTTGATTTTACTAAGAAAAAAATTCACTTATTTACTCAATTCCTTATGTGGGTAATGTAATGAAAATAACGTATTTCTAAATAATTTTTTTAAGTGGAATCTTCTAGATTAACTAGAAGGTAGACTGGAGAAACACCTCTGCATCCTGAGTATTAAAACAGAACACAGAAGTAAGGGGTTTGTTATCGTCCAGGCATCAAGGGAGGAAGCAGAAGATTCCCATCCGCACAGAAATGACCCTCTTTGGTTGATCGTTTTATGCAGGGACTCAGAAGTCTGGCAGCAACAATCTTGGCTCTTTTCCTGGTGTTTTCTTTCCTGGGAAACTCCAGCAGCGCTCCGCAGGTAATCAAATGCGAAACGTGCGCTGTGTGGCCACGCTGCTCTTTCTCTTTTTTACTTTTTCTTTCTTTTTCCTCTTTCTCGAATAGAGGATTGGGCTGCAATGTTTCTCTTCTGCCCGGTTTATAGGGACTGTTTGAGAGAAGGAACTGGACTCCGCAAGCGATGCTCTACCTAAAAGGAGCACGTAAGTTGCAAGCCCTTTGCTCTTCCTGCAACAATAATGGAAGACCCTTCGGCGTGCGCGAATCCATGAACAGATAGATGGACAGCGAATAGTGCTGAGTTTGTTTTTAATCGTGGCCATCCTGGCCAACTGTTAATAAAAGAGACAGGTGGGTGAGGGAGGCCGGTGGGAGGGAAAGACTCCCTGGTTATTAGAAATCCTCCATCCTAAACTGGAGGGTTGCCGTTTCTTGGCGCACTTGGGGACTCTGGGGTTGCCTGGGAAACATCGCTCCCGCTCGGGACCGCGACGTCTGCTGCGACCTCCGCTCCAAAGCGCCCCTGCGGCGTCCTGCGGGGCGCGGGGCTTTGCTCCGGGTCTCCAGGGCGCCGGGCTCGGAGCGCTGGAACCCGGCAGCCCAGTGCGACCCCGACCGGGCGCAGCGCCACCACGTCCCGGCCTGGGCACTGCGCGGTGCCGAGCGGCGGTGCCTCAACCCCCGATCGTCCCGGCCCGGCGGGCGCTGAGACGCACGTCTCGCTTTTGCAGAGGGGCGCCGCTTCCTCTCCGACCAGAGCCGGAGGAAGGACCTCTCCGACCGGCCACTGCCGGGTGAGTGACCTTATAAGGGAGCCCGGGCGCTGACGCCGTGACTTCGAGCAGGATGGGGAGGGCAGGGCTCGCTCCGCCCTGGCGCCGAAAGCAAGCGCCTCCCCTCCCGAGGACGCGGCTCGGAGGCCGCCCTGAGACGCGGTCATCCGTGGTTCAGCCAGGTGGGCATCGGCGACAGGACGCCGAGCGCTGGAGCTGGGGATCGCGACGTCCAGCGGCGACTAACAGTGGCAGGGGCGGGGGAGGCTGGGGCGCAGCTGTTCAGACCACCCAGCGTGCTGACGTCCCAGGGAGTCACTATTCTGGGACAGGCAAGGCCTGGGGTTTAGCTCAGAGGGGGAAGAATAGAAAAAACTATACAAATGCTTCTAAAAATGTACCTGCGCATTTATGTAAGACCTTTATTCAGCTTCTTCTTAAACACTATTAGAATGGGAACTTACCTGGGAACTTCAAATATGTGCGTCTATCATATTACTAGAAAGAGCTATCAAAAGGCTCAAAATCAAAAATAAGTAAGTAGGGGCCATGAAGAATGGAAGCAGGGTCTGTTAGTTTTCATGATAAACCTTCTCATGCCATTGAATTAAAAAACAAATCACGGTACAATTTGATAAAATTTCAAAGATTGAAATGCTAAAAATAAAAAGTATACTTATTTTGAAAAATACCAAACATTGTGCTGAGCACAGAGTAGATGCTTAACAAATTTTTGTTTAGCTTCTTCAAGCTTGCAGTGTAATTAAGCTTATATATTTTATGAGGGTAGGGTTTGCTTTCCCACTTCAGTTGCCCCCAGATTGAAAATCATGATTTGTATTGAATTAGAATCATTTGTCTTTTGTCAACTTAGGTTTGAAATAACTTTGAACACTTAGCAGGTGCTGGTTGAGTCAAATAATCACCTTAGATGTGGCCAAGAATGTAGATTATTATCTCAAACTGCTTTGAAAGTAAGAAGAGAGGACATAATACAGGCTCCATGCAGGAAAACATCTAAAGCTTTTGTCCAAACCTCCCATTTTAAACCGTGAAGGGGGACGTTTCTCATGGGCTCTTGTCTTAATCCTTAAAATTCTCATCCATACCCTGCACATATACTCAGCCTAACCACTTGTAGGCCATTCCCAAGAGAAATGTGAAATGTTTCAATTTATAAAAATCAGTCTTCTGTGGAAGAAGCCTTTTGCTTAGGGGTCAAAAATCTATTTCATAGAGGTATTTTTAGTATTATAGCATACTAGAATAGGATTTACCTATATGAATATTTAAATGCTAACAGAATCTGTATACATTTTTGTTTCTCCAGAAAGACGAAGCCCAAATCCTGAACTGCTAACTCTTCCAGAGACAGCAGCCCTATTACTGGCTTCCTTACAGAAACCACAAGAAGGTACAAGTATAGTGACCTCTTTCAACTGCAGGACAGAGTGGCTTTGCTTACTTTTGGGATTCTGTGTTGAGTATAACCCCTGCCCACCCAGAAATTCACAGAGATGTTTATTCTATAAAGACCAGTATATTGCTCATTAAAATGAGTCCCAAGAATATAAAAACATTTCCACGGGTGAGACTGGGGAATTTTACATGCATTTCACAATCCATAGGCTATTGTAAACTTTTTTTTTTGAACTCTTAAAACTGAAAGAGCTCAAAGTCCATCTTCATTGTTTTATTGTTGAACAAACTAAGGTCAGAAAGATTAAATAACCACAAATCCAATTGCTCACTCTTAAAAGTTAAACCAAAATAAAATTGCTAGAAGTCAATCATTTTTTACTTATAAACACAGCAGTCTCATATGGTTCAGTCCAATAGATATGGGCCAGTTCTGATTCTAAGCCTGTGTCATTTTCATTATGTTTTTATAGCTTCTTCTATACCAGGATTAGATGTAATCTTCAAATAGAGGCACTCTGTCCAGGTAGCATTAAAACTACCAGTTGAATTAAGGCATCTTAGTAATGGGTCAAACAGGTCTTTGGAGTCTAAAAATCCTGGGTCTAAATCCCAGCTCTGCTGCTTATAATGAAGTGATGATGTACCCATGTTCAAGGTCTCTACAAGAACCCAATGAAGCAAAGTATATAATTCTTATGACTATTAAGAAGTCATCAAAGCATAATAAATAGACCTAGAATGTTCTCTTTCAAAAATTATAATGATGCCATATTTAGGACATAATTTAAATTTTTAAATGTTTTAAAAAATACATGTATTGTCCATTGGTCAAAGCACGTGTTGCTGCCCTAGTTCACTGACATCTTTGCTGTTGGAGAAATCATATGTGCTCTGTGCCTAGTATTAAATGGGCCATGTGGGAGATGGGAAGAGAGCAGAAGGCACTTTCTGGCTTCAAGCTTTGGCTTTGTTGTGAAAAAATTCCTATGAGAGACAAGTAGAAGAGAGTGGGATAAAGAGGTCTTTTGAACTCAGAGCAAGGCCATGGCTAACTTGGGCATACAGGGGATTATATCAATCAGCAAATAAGTATTTATGCCTGCTAGGTGCCATGTACTGTGGCAGGCAGAGAGGAAAGTAGATTAAGCAAAAGCAGGCAATAGAATAGCCTTTGCAATGAAAATATAAGGTAAGCAGCCAGTGAAATAGCAGAACATAGGAGTAGTGGTTATGATAGAGTTATTGCTACTGCCACTGCTACTACGAGCTAAAAATGATTTAATGCTCACTGTAATGCAATGGGCCAGGCACTGTTCTAAGCACTCCATATTGGATGTGTACATTTAATCCTCACAATAACCCTAGGAGGTAGGCACTCTTATCCACATTTTACAGAAGAGGAAATAAAGGCACAGAAAGATGAATAACTTGTCCACCATCGCATATCGGGTACATAGTGGAACTCGGATGAAGACAGAAGGTAACTTGATCTTTATTGGAGAATGAATGGGATGACCTATGGATTTTCTGCAGAGAGATGGCATAGTAAAGAAAGAGAGTCTGGTTATGACACATAGGGTAACAATAAGAGAAATAACAACAGCTACAATATGGGAGCACTGACTCTCTGTCAGATGTTATTGCTAATCTTCAGAGCTCAGAAAACTGAGCCTTCAAGAGGTATGTTTACTTTCTTAAAGCCATGCAGGTAGTAAGGAATTATATTGGGATTTTAGCTCAAGTCTTTGTGACTCTACAGCTCTTTCAGTTATGCCATGCCAGCTGTCAAATGGAGTGTATCAAAGAGAAAAAGTTGAAGTGGGGAACCCATAAGAAATCAGAAAATAATACAGGGGTGAAGTGAGGAGGTGCAGTCAGTCAATGGGAGCAGATGAAGAGGCTCAACTCTGAGCCATACTGGAAAGAAGACAAGACGGGATCCCTGTTCACTAAAGATATAAAATGAAATGTTACAAATGGAAAGAAGAAAAGATGGGATCCCTGTTCACTAAAGATATAAAAGAGAATCCAAAGTCAAGCACATTTTTAAAGTGGTGTGCGTGAGAGTTTACAACGGTGAAGATGATAATAAAGAATGAAAGTTTCTGTGAATATGGAGAAGGGTTCATTTCGAGGTCAAAGGGACATTTTAATGAATAAAGACAGGTAGGTCAGTGGTTCTCCACTATGCGTCTGTGGACTGCTTACTTCAGAGTTACCTGGAGAGCTTACTGAAAAATACAGATTTCTTGGCCTTAGGCCCAGAGATTCTGATTCTGTATTACTTGAGTAAAGCCCCAGAATCTGCATCCTTAAGAATTTCCCCCCACATTCTTATGATTGGTCAGGTTTGAGAACAACTGGAAATTCAGAGATGGTTCGTAAAGGTTGAAACCATAAAAATGGAGATTCTCCCCCAGAGCTTAGATATAGCGGAGGAAGGACAGATAATAAAAGATTTGCCTTGGAAAACACCCAAAATGCAAGGGAAGAAGGGGGAAATAGTATTAGTGAAAGGATATTAAAAGGAGCACGCAGAAATATAAGAGGAAAAGCAGAATAATACAGTATCCCAGAATCAAGAATGGAAAGTTCCAAGAAGGGAGTAATCAGAGCATCAACTGTAACAGAATGGTTAGTAAGAATACAGAACTCAGGGGACATTAAGCAGTGGCTCACAAGACTTCTCCTCAGCTCCTCCCCAGTGACACAATTTGCTGCTGCTGGTCCCTGTCTGAAAGGGAATTTGATTTAGAGGGAATTTGGTATAAGAAAGTAAGCTGCAGAGTTAAGAGAAAGCAGGTACTAGGTATTGGAGGGCTAGGTGAGGAATAGTTGAATAATAAGTAGAGGATGCTGTATCCAAGACGAAATTTTTTTAAATTCAATATTTGGAACACTTACCGATTTTTGTCTCTTCTTTTTGTCTCATTTCCTCCCCATAACTCTAGCTCACCTAATAAAGGAAAATTTGTAAATGTGTCCCCATGTTATCTTTCCCAAGTAAGATGCATTTTTAACAGGCAGTTAGAGACAGTCTTTTGATGAAAGTGAATGATTGTAATGATGGGTATTTTAGACATGAGGCAATTTATCAGAGCAAGACATGTGGCCCTCAAATGTATCATGTTGTAGTTTCATTCATTATAAAGATTCAGATGTAAAATTTGAATTTCCCAATCTATCTAAAGCTGAGGGGAAAATTTTTAAAACCAAACAAATCCAAACCCATTTTGGGAGAGTTTTCAGTAGCAGAGTCCACAAGTTAATATAACTTAGGGGGTTAAATGTTTATTTCCTGAGGTTCTCTTCATTTCGCCTTTTACTCTTTTATTAATAAATACAGAATGTGTGTTTAAGTAATTTTTTTTTCTTACAGATGAAGAAGAAAACTTTGATCAAACCAGATACCTGAAGGGCAGTCTGATAAACTGGTGAAGATATATCAGATTATGTGCAATTATAGTTCTATTCTGTTGAAAACATGAACCACGTGAATAAAACCCTTGGACCCTTTTTATTCCATTTGTAATCTTAGGAACATGCATAGCTAGTTTTATTCTTTCAGAAGCAAAAGAAATGTAGAGTTCTTAGCTGAGAACATCATCGCCTTCTTTCATTGCTTCAGGTCCTGTTTAGATCAGCAAAAGGTTTAGATCACCTTGTGTCTTGCTCTTGAGTTTTTTAGAACATTTATAATGACAAAGCTGAAGACTCGAAAGTGCTCTTGCCTTTTCTTACACAGCTAGTACCTGTCTTGATCTTACTTGTTGGTTTTTTCATTCCACTTGCACTTCGTTGTCACTCAAGAGAGATTCTCCCTCGCTGTTTTCGCTTTTCCCCCTCTGGAGGAGGTTGGCAAGCATGGCAGGATGGGAAAAAAGAGAGTATGTCTCTCTGTAGTTCATCCAGGTTGAATAACTTTTTAAGAAGGGAAATTGGATGACTGGGGAGAAGCCCTGTGATAAGAACACTTCAGTGTGGCTGCTGGGAGGACAACCGGTGAGGTGGAAGGTTCACTGAAGATCCAGAGCTCCCCTTGTGCTCTTCGGGAATCTCCCTGAATTCTGTTTAGAAACGTGGATCTACATGTTACTGGGAAATAAGCTGATGGAGACACACTCTGCTTGTGCATATACCACATAAAGGGATCAAACAGTTTTTTAAAAGGAACCCATTTTCCAGGACCAAACAGGCTCAACAGATGCAAATACTCTGCTTATTCTAACTGCCTAGAGCTCTAGCCTTGATGTGACATCATAACACTACGTTAAGGCACCCAGATAACATAAGTGCATGGCAATATGCCTAATTTACTCCTTTTCAAAGTCAATGTGAATTCAATGCCATACGAATACATACACACACACACACACACACACACCCTTTCAGCAAGCATAATAATATATTTATTTGCAATTATAATATGACCATCATGTTAATTATTTTTACCTAATTAATTCAGAATTGTGACTGATAAATGTTATAAGTGGAAAGTATTGTTAATTCTTATTGTCATCAGTATATAGCCATTATTTTGTAGCCAAAGAATATCTTTATGTGAATGTCTCTGTAATTTGGAATTGTAATTTCTGTGTTAAAAAATCAAAACCCTGCTTATAAGATTTGTCTGTATCTTGTGTCAGAATTGAATAATGAAACTAAATTCAACTTAATGTAACATTAACCTCTGTCCAAAAATGATATGTGAGTATTAAAAGTTTGTGTGGTATTATAATAGGCACCTGTCATTAATTCTGATTTGATTTTAAAGTTGATTTATTAGGTAGTGCATATGTCCGATTTATTGAAAATTATTTACTCATCAGACATAAATTTGTACATATTGGCTATTCAAATATTATGTTTACTTCGTGAACACTTTTAACATCTATCTTATGAAATAATTCTTCCCACAACTAACTACCCAGAACAATTTCAAGTATTTCGTACTAAACAATGTTTTAAAAAGCTGTCTAACTGACCAATGGTTGTTAAAATATAGTTCCAAGTACTATAAGTACGAGAATTTCTTGAATGTTTCACCATACAAATGTACTTTTAAATTACAAAAGTCCCTCTCCCCAGTTTGCTTTTCAACTATCTTAGAATGTCTTTGCAATTCTCTTTATTCCTACATTTTTATATAACTGATCATAGATCAAAAAGCTTTCACACCATATG